>NW_027458117.1:0-115000 GCF_050624435.1 Tenrec ecaudatus | reverse complement strand
ACTCAAGAGCGGGAGAGCAGGCTTAAGACCCATTGTTACCGCTGCCTGCCTATCAGTTCATGGGGGCAAAAGGAAGAGAAATACCACTTCTTTTAAAGTCACCCTGCAACACGTGCACTAGGGTTGGCATATCCTCTCCATCCCCCAAGAAGGATCACTGGTCAGCAGCATTCTCTGCTTAAGCCAAGCAGCCCAAACACCTGGGGAAAACCCAAGAGTCCCTCTTTTGGTCTATGTCCCATTTTTCCCCCAGGATTGCATAATTGGAATAAACAAAACCCCCTGTCTGAGAAACCACAAGGTCTGATTTCTTTGCTAGACTAGCTTTTCCACATGCATCAGCCCACCTCAGACAAGTGCCAGCCACTTCTGCAGGTGCTGTTCACAGCAGAAGAATGCGAGCCCTTCCAGAGAGAGGCCCAGAAAGCAGTCAATAGAACTGATGGTCAGCCAGCGGGCACTCCCCAGTGGAGAGAAACTCTTTTTACCACTCCACGAGTAATGTGGGACCCAAACTCCCAGTAAGGCCCCGAGGGCTTAGCCAGGTATCACCAGTCTCTCTTGCAGGGCCTCCGCAGGACAACTAGGAAACCTATGCATTTATCTAAGGTCAGTGAGAATTTTCAGGCGCCTACAAGCGAATGTCTGCCTGCCTGCCTGCCTGCCTTTTTAGAGTGGCTGATGGAAGCCTGCGTTCTTTGTACCCCAAAGGACCCAGAGGCCCCTGAGAACAAGAGGGAAATAAGTATTGCCTTTATTACTCAGCCTGCCTCAGACATGAAAAAGAAATGGGAAGCATTTGAAGGGAACAATCTTCGTGATTTGGTAGAAGTGTCTTATTGGGTGTATCACAACACAGATGGCCCTACCACGACAGAGACAAAGAAATAGCTAAAATACTAGGAATTGCCATGAGACACAACAGAGACACAGAAAAAGAGATCATGGCCCACTCACGGAGAGACTGACCTGTGGCACCGCCAAGCCCTGAGGAAGGAAGGATCCAGGTGCCTACTACAGAAGAGACAGACATTGGAAAAAACATTGCATTGAAAACTCCAGGAGAGACGGACAAACCTCCACTAGAGAGGACGGGCCTCGTCCTCGCCTAGAAAAACCCAAGTGAGAGACAATAACGCTTGAGGAAGCTGAAGGAATGTCTCAGGGCTCTGTTTCACTGGCCCCCAGGATCCCGTGCTAACTGTCCAAGTTGGGGGCCAGCCAGGAAATGTCTTGGAGGACACAGGGGCCATCTTCTCAGGTTCAAAAAAGAGAACGGACACATTGTCAAAGGAAAGATCGGAATTACTGTCAGCCTATGATTGCTTCCAAAGTACTCACACCAGAAGGTTTGCATGGAGATTGGGGGGCTTCCCAAGCCATCAAGGTAAAAAATGCCTCTCTGCCCTATGTCCCAGTTAGCCACATGGTTTTCATGGCACTGGCTCCCGGTTCGGCTGTTGAGCCAGTGAAACTCTTTTAGCAGGAGTTGAAGTGGCCATCAGCGGAAGGACAAAACCTCCACAGTGGGCTTCCCGTATCAATACGAAGCCACCTATATCACCTCTTGGACATTATCATTGTCCTGGACTCTGAATCGCCACCCCAGATCTAGAATGCGCCTGACATGTCCACATGGTTTGAATCAGGTTTGGGTTAACCCCTCTTGATCACTTAGTGACATGGGACACTAGACCCTGGAATACCTTTACTTTCCAGATGAGAAAACTCACTCAAAAAGACACAGGTACTGACCAACTGGAACACAACTGGTTAACAACAAAGCCACATTCCCAACCAGTGTCTGGAGCCAGAGCTCAGAGCCCCATATGCCTGTGCCCAGCTGAGCAGTCACCCTCTCCTGGACCCTCGAAAGATCTGAGCAGATCCTCCCCCCACGCATGCCCCTCTCCCACACCCAAATATGTTTTTTCAAAGGATGGCACTATATCTGCAGCTCTGGGCATATCTGATGGAGAATACGGAGCAGACGAAGGGGGAGGAGGGGAGAATGGAGCACATCCAGGCCCACCAGGCCTTGAGGATGATGTTCCCACTCAGAGAAGACAGTCCACACAGAAGACCACATGGCCAGCCCAAGATGAGACACGACGTCCCTCAAAGACCCATAGCCCTAGAAGGGACAACACCTGAGACACAGTGCGGGAACGGATCCCGCCACACCGAGGCATAGCACTAAGGGGGTGCAGCAGAAGAGTAAGGAGGTGGAGCAACAAGGTCCCCAGGGAATGCCAAAGGAGGACTTTGGGGGCAGGACTTGGTGCCCGCACAGACTGGACTGAAAAACACTGCTAAGGGCCAACAAACATTCCGTGAACTAACTACGAGCTTTCCTTTTTTGAGAGTTGTGTTTTCTTTGATGGTCATTGGATTTTGGCTATTTTCTTTCTTTTGGTGCTTGCTTTCGCTCTGTCTTGTGTTTGTGCATGTTATTACCTCTATTGTATGTCTAAAAAGAGATGCTGGATGCACAATCTGCCGGAGAGAAAAAGGGGACCAACGCTTCGCGGGAGGGCCACGGGAAAGAGGGAGTTGGTGGGAAAGGGAGTGATGTCAAGAAACCCAGAGACAAGGGAACAACAAGTGGATGCAAATCCGTGGTGAGGGCGATGTAGGAATCCTGGTAGGGCGTGATCAAGGGTGAAGGAACCAAGAGGATTTACTGAAACCCAAATGAAGACTGAGCATGGCAGTGGGCACAAGAGGGAAATGAAAGGGAATAGCAGAGCGACCTAGGAAGCACGGGCCAGTTATACAGGTCTAAAGAAAGGCACGCACAGATGTAAATATATTTATCTGTGAGCATGGGGAAATACACCTATGTCCATATCTTTATAGGTGTCCTATTAAGGTAGCAGATGGCCTTTGGGCCTCCACTCAAGGACTCTCTCATTGCAAGAATACCTTGTTCTATTACATTGGCATTCTATGATGCTCACCTTCCCGACACGTTCCTTGAAGTCTAAGCGGTTGCATAAGCAAATGTGGTCAAGAAAGCTGATGGTGCCCTGCTATCAAAAGATATGGCGTCTGAGGTCTTAAAGGCCTGAAGGGTAAGCAAGCGGCCATGTAGCTCAGAAACAACAGAGCCCACATGGAATAAGCATACCAGCCTGTGCGATCACGAGGTATCAAAGGGATCAGGCATCATCAGCACAAAAAAATCTCATTGCGAATGAGCAGGGAATGCTGGGTAGAGAGCCAAAGCCCATTTGCAGTACACTGGACATTCACTTAAGTAAGGTCTTGGGGAAGAGACATGCCTACACAGGGTACTAGACAGCAACGGTGAAACACAACTTTCCTCTAGCTCCTCAATGCTTCCTCTCCCCTCACTATCAAGATCCCAATTATAACTTACAAATCTGACTAGACCAGAGAATGTACACTGGGACAGATAGGAACTAGAAACCCAGGGAATTCAAGGTGGATGAGCCCTTTAGGACCAGTGTTATGAATGGGGATGCTGGGAGGGTGGAGGGAGGGTAGGCTGGCACCAGGGAACCGATGACAAGGATCTACATAAAACCTCAAAAGAAAAGGGGGTGAAGGGGGACATCAGACAGTGCAAGATATGACAAAATAATAATTAGTAAATAATGAAGGATTGATGAGGAGGGGTAGTGAGAATGGGGGCGGGGGGAATGGGGAGCTGAGGCCAGGGGCTTGGGTGTAGAGAAGATATTTTGAGAATAATGAGGGCAATGAATGTACAAATGTGCCTTATATCAGTGATGTTTGCACGTATTGTGGTTATTGTTGTATGAGCCCCTATAAAAGGAGAGAAAAAAAAGACCCTGGCAGAGGGCTGATGCTAGGATAATCTCAGGCTGGATTAGACCAGCAAAAGCAGGTGCTGCAGTCGCCTCACCCTGTGTCTATTCCTATGTGAGGCATGAAGCTTAGGGTCCACAGCCCCGGCAGCTGGACAGTGAGAGAGGCGGGGCTCTGAGGTCATTCCACAGGGGGAATGGCCCTCCGGTTCCTGCAGGGCCCACCCTCCTGTGTAGTCCTGCTGTCTGGGGTACCTCTTTCACGGAGCCCACACCAGGGGAGCTCTTCAACTCATGGGGGATTGGCAGGAAGCCTCTGCTCATGCACACACACCACCACCTAGCTGGAGGGCCTCGGTGAACAAAGCCTGACGCAGACAACAAGCCCACTAACTGATCCTGTGAGAGATATAATCAGGATCCAGAAACCGGCAACTGGGAGCAAGGGGCAGCATACCTGGGTCCCAGCCCCTCCCACTGCCCTCTGCAAGGAGTGACATTCCAAAGCACAGTGTTTTCCAAAAGCACTGTCAGGACTTTGGAATGGGCAGCTCATTTGTGGACATGGATACTATGTGATCCAGACATACTACCTCCTCTGATCCTGTCAGCCGAGACTAAAAACCCTTCCAAGCAGAAAGCCATGCATCTGAACAGTATCCACCAGCCACTCACGTCCACTCCTGCTGCCTCCAAAGAGCTTTCCTGGGTTGGTCAGATCTCTCTGGGGACAGATATCCCTCGGTCCTTGGTTCTGCGTGAGAAAGAATTCACACCAAAGCCTGCTTTGTGATCCAAGTGAGGTTTAGGAGAGTTAGGGAGGTGTGGTGGGCAACCCTGGTCGATCTTAGTGGCTGAATTGAATATACTTGGCCTAGGTGGGTCGATATAGGTGCAGCGCCCACCCAGGTGGACCTGCCCTTCCTGGCCGGAAACCTGGACCTCTGAGCACGCACAGTGTGCCACTCCTTCCTGGGCCGCTAACTGGGCCCTCTGAGCATGTGTAATGGACACCCCAGTCCCTATGCTAGCTACCTAACATTTCCACCCTGAAGAGATGTGGACCCAAATCTTTGGGGTACTGGGCGACGACATCTCTAGCTACTTCCTGCTGGCAAAAGGGGCGAGGTGGGGCTTTGGGTCCACACCCTTCCTGCTCTGCTGGGAGGGGTTGTCCATTCAGCGCTAGATTGGATAAGGTTGAAGTGGTCCAGGAGATGGTGGTCCTGGAGTTGGCACAATTGGATTAGGGGCTTTGGTAACTTGAGAACTTCTGGAAAAACCAACAAACGCACAAAAGAGTGAACAGTTTAACTGAGACAAGGCTAGGATTGTGAGGTGGAAGTCCCTTGAAAGTAGGTGAGTACCACAGGAAGTAAGTAAAAAGTGTTAGGATTATCAGGCGTGTGTGTTTGTTCCTTCTAAGTACCGGCACAGGGGTAAAAGCATTCACAATTTCCCCTAGCGGGGTCCAGGGTTTGGGCACTACTGGGTGCAGTGGGATCACCGCTTCACTTATGATCCTAAGGCATTGGCCCCTCTGATAAGAACCATCCTTCTTTTTAACCCTATAACGCCTCACTTTTAAATTTTGGGGCAAAAAAAATTTCGTTTTGATTCATTACTTTCATAGTTATCAATATATATATACATTTATATTCATTTGATTAAATGTTAGGGAAAGGTCATGCTCGGTGTTATAGGGTTAAATTGTAATATTGGGATGCTACAGGCGGATTCAACAGGGATCAAAAGTAGAGTAACTGCCTGTGTCATTTTTAATTTTCTCGGGTTCCATTTGAGTAAAAGGCTTGTAAGTTACCCGGGGACCAAATGCCCCTGGTGCCTCTACTAGGGGTAGAATGTTCAGGGAGGGTTCAGGGGTGGGACAATAGTGACCTGAAGTCCAGGATCCCTTAGGGCAGGAGTCCTCAAATTGTTTACACAGGGGGCCAGTTCATTGTCTCTCCGACCGTTGGAGGGCCAGACTATGGTTTTCAAAAAACCTATGGACAAATTCCTATGCACACTGCACGAGTCGGCTGCTAAGCAGGACAGGCAGTGGCAGCAAAACACCCCGAGGGTGGGATAAATGGCATCGCGCCACATGTGCCCCATGGACCACAGTTTGAGGACGCCAGCCTTAGGGGTTCCTGGGTGCACTGGGGATGAAGGTCTCCTACTGCTCCTTGAGAGGAGAAATGCTCTAAGTTCTGGCATCTCCGCCCACTTTCCCGGCACTCTACCGAACTGTTCCCGGTGAATCACGGTTGGAAGGGAAAGCGTACCCTTCTCTGCCCACCATTCTCCTTTCTCAAAACGATACTGTGGCCAAATAGAGTTGCAAAGTGAATCTATCAGCTTTTGTTTGCCCAGCCTCTCTGTATCAACTCTATCCCAATTGGACACGATTCATGCAAGGGGGCAATTCCTGAGCATCAAGCTGCTAAGTCCCATCTAGAAAGCACAAAACAAGGAGGCGATTGACAGCTTGCTGCCTCCAGGTCAATAACCCCCACTTGAGAGCACACCCCTGGGTTGCCCTGAATCTCATGCCTCAGCCCGAGGGAAGGGGTCAAGGACTAGTCGCCGAGGGCGACCTTTAGGTCCAACCATTTTTCTGGACAACAGGCTAGGAGGACCACTGCTTGGGATGGCCCCAAGGCCCTCCAAGACGCATGCTGGCGGGGCTGATGCTCAAATCTCTCAAGGGAAGGGACACGTGGCAGCTCAGGGAACCTTAAGGGAAATTGGAATTTCTGGCTTGAATATCATGGCAGAGGAGCTGTGTATTAAGTAAGAGCTGTCCCCAAAAGTGCCTGAAGCAGCATCGCTGAAAGCCTAAATAACAGTGACTCCGCCTAGGCTTCCGAACGCCATTGGCCTAAGCCTGGGCCACGGAAAAGCAGCCTGTAAGAAGGAACAAACCAAATCTGGAAGAACACTAGCCCTATAACGCCTCAAGTTTTAAATTTTGGAAATATTTTTTTTTGGTTTTTATTATTTACTTTCATAGTTATCAATATATATGACATTCAAAATATATTTTAAAAGCATAAAATTTTCAGTGTTTTTGAAATGTGACCAAATTGTCACATTTATAATTTGGGTACCAGATACGTTTTCATTAAGAATTATGACAATTTTGTGCTTGGCATTATAGAGCTAGAGCAGCTTGTTTGAAAAACCAGGAGAAAGGCAAAGGGAATGGAGGGGAAAAGGGAAACTTTGGGCTCCCGGGACCAACAGGGCTAACTCCCAGGCCTCTTCACCCAGCTCCCTAGGCAGCGCCCTTCCACATGTGGACTGGTGCGTGCCATCTTGGCCATGGTCACAGATCCTGTTACCTCTCAGCTACAATGGCGACTGTGTAGGATCTCTGGGAAAAGCTGAAACAGCTTTGACAAGAGTGAAGCCATTTGGGGCTGACAGAAGCCACCATGAAAAGAAAATAAAGTAGCTAGGAAGTGTAAATGAACTAGCTGATATTGGGGAGGTAGGCTGTGCAGACGTCGCCCAAGGGAATGTCATGAAGGAAATGGGTGTTCAGAAGGCTTGCGAGAACGACCAGAGCAGTTTTGGTTCAACTAAGAATGGCTAACCCTAATACCCCGCTTCTCACTCGCCTAGTCCTGAGGAAGTATCCATGTACCTACTATACAAAACAGTGACATTGGAAAAATCAGTGCCTTGAAAAGCCCAGGAGAGGCGGACGAGCCACCACTAGAGAGAACGGGCCTAGTCCTCGCCTAGAAAAATCGAAGCTACAGACAATAATGCTCGAAGCTGAATAAAGGTGTCCAGGCTCTGTTTCACTTGACCCCAAAGAGCCCATGCTCACTCTCCATGTAGGGAGCCAGCCAGTAAATTTCTAGGTGGACAAAGGGGTCACCTTCTTGGTTTCAGAAAAGACTACAGGTGCCTTGTCAAAAGGAAAGGCTTTCATTACAGGGGCCCCAGGGCAGACCCAAGCACACCCATGGACAACGGCCAGAATAACAGATTTAGCAAAAGAGACAGTTACACGCTCACCCTGGTAATGCCTCAATGCCCCTTTCCCCTAATTGATCGTGACTTATTATGAAAAATGGCAGCCATAATTACTTTCTCATCTGCTACAACCACCTTAACCCTTGAACTTGAAAAGCCAAAAGTTTTGCTCACCACTCCAATGTCAGAGTGATATGTGTTTTATCAAGGAGCAGAAGAGACCTCCTCAAAGGAACTTCTTGATAAATCACTAAAAGATATTCCTTTTGTTTGGGCAGAGAACAACCTGCCAGACCTTTCTGAACTTCAGGTGCCTGGGGTCGTACAACTTCTGAGCTCAGCTACACTGGTGTGTCAAGCTAACCCTACTCCCTGGATAGCAAAAGTGGGTATTTCTGTTCCCATTTGCAGACTAAAGAGGACAGGCATTTGGGTCCTCTGCAAGTCCACATGGAATGCTCCCCTGCTGCCCATGCAGAAGCCGGGAACTGAGGACTTCCAACCTGTGCAGGATCTCAGGAGGCAAATGAGAGGATAGAAACTGGCCACCCCACGTGCCAAACCCCGAGACCCTCCTGAGTACTATCCCGTCAAACTGAATTTGTTATACTGTTTTGGACTTAAAGGATGCTTTGTTCTCCATACCCATGTCCCCTGCACATCAACCCAGTGAAGACTTACAGGGACACAAGGAGGAACACCCCCAAACCACCTTGCTCCAGTATGCAGATGACCTCCTCCTGGCCTCCGAAACCCTGGAGGAATGCCAACCGGCTACCAAGGACCTGATAATAGTCCTTGGCCCATTGGGGTACAGGGTATCTGCAAGAAAGGCTCAACTGTGTGTCCATAAAGCTGTATACCTAGGCTACCAACTGGAGGAGGGAAAACGGACCTTGTCCCCCAGCCGCACTGAGGCGATCCTCAAAATCCAGTCCCTGAGACTAAGAGGCAGTTGCAAGAGTTTCTAGGAGCTGTGGGGTACTGTCCTTTGTGGAATTTGGGATTTGCAAAAACAACGAAACCCCTATATGCAAGTATTGGGGAAAGGAAAAAGAACTTAAATGGACTGAAGTAGAACAACAAGCGTTTGAATCCTTTTAAAAGTCGCTCATATGGGCAACCTCTCTTGCCCTACTAGACATAGTAAAGCCCTTCCAATTGTCTATGTGAGGCCAGAGGCACAGCTAAAGAAGTGCTAACTGAGAACTTGCGGCCATGGAAGAGACCTGTGGCCTATCTTTCAAAGAAACTGGACTCTGTAGCTGCAGGATGGCTGAGCTGCATGCGAGCTGAGGCTGCCACGGCTATCCTAGTCATAGAAGCTAGGAAGCTTACACTGGGACAGGATATTGCTGTGGTAGGGGGACCTATGGTTGAACCACTCCTAACCAGTCCCCCGGACCGGTGGATCTCGAATGCCAGGACTATACCACAAATCCCCAAGGTAGTGGCTGTGACCATGCCATCCCCAGTGTTACAGCCACAACCTACATACTCAGAAAATGATCTAAAGATAAGCCAAGAGCTGGCCTGCCAAAAAGACTGGGAGCATCCAGGGTGGCTGCTCCATCCTGATGGAAGAAGATTCATGCCAGAAGCTCTGGGAGAGATCTGATTCAAGGACTACATGAAGGTATGCATTTGGGATCCTCTCTAAACTGTCTCAGTTGCTTCTCAGGCACTTTTACATACCCAGGCTTGGACACTGGGTGGCAGATGTCATCCACCCTTGATTGCACTGTGCTCGGGTAAACAACCCCAGAAAGAAAAGGAGCAACCCCAACCACGAGCTCGAGGTAGTAGTCCAGGAGAATTCTGGGAGGTGGACTTTATGGATATCAAACTTAGAAAGTATGGCTACCGATATTTGCTGGTGTTCGTAGACACCTGTTCTGGATGGGTGGATGCCTTCCCAACAAAGAAGGAAACTGCTGCCACTGTGTGTAAATTATTAGTAACTAAAATTGTCCCTAGATTTGGCCTTCCCACCACCTTGGGGTCCAACAATGGCCCAACATTTATTGCTCAAATTACTAAAGTCTTAGCAATGCTTCTAAATATTAACTGGAAGCTCTTCAGGGCAAGTAGAAAAAATAAACAGAACCCTAAAGGAATTGTTCGTTAAGTTGCATTTAGGACCTGGCGAGAACTGGGTTGATCCTTACTTTACCTTTTGCCCTACTTCAAGTCCGATGCACTCCCTATGTGAAAAGCATGACCCCATTTGAATTTATGTTTGGCAGACCTTCCCCAAATCCTCCCAAGATTGAAAGAAGTAGAAATAATGGAAGTCACTAATCGTTCCCTCATCGAGTGCCTGCAGGCTGTGCAACAGGTGAGAGACAAATCATCTGCTCTGACACCTTCATTTTGGGCCTAACCAAGGGAAAGTGAACAGGCAGCCAACAACGTGCAACCAGGAAACTGGACATGGGTAAAGAAGCACCAACCTGACACCTTAGAACCTAGGTGGACTGGCCCATACCAAGTGATACTTACAACACCAACTGCTGTTAAAATAGTGGGGAGGGGGCCATAGATTCATCAGTCATAAGTAAAAAAAAAAAGCCCTCCCTGAGCATATCCTGAAAAGATGGACACCGAGAAAGACGGAAAATCCCTCAAAATTAAGGCTTTACAGAACTAAATTGTTTTTCTCCGAGTATTGCTGACAGCACCCACTGTTTCCCCCAAGCACAAACACATCTGTGGACTGCTATTCTAACCTCCAGCAGACTCAGGTTTACACAGGCACCTCAGGGCCCCTCATGGGGCTAGCCTACCTAGAAGCTGCTGGAGAGAAAGTCACTCAGTGGGCTACGGGATCCTGCCTTTGGGATGATGTTCCCACTCAGAGAAGACAGTCCACACAGAAGACCACATGGCCAGCCCAAGATGAGGCACGACGTCCCTCTAAGACCCATAGCCCTAGAAGGGACAACACTGGAGACACAGTGCGGGAACAGATCCCGCCACACCGAGGCATAGCACTAAGGGGGTGCAGCAGAAGAGTAAGGAGGTGGAGCAACAAGGTCCCCAGGGAATGCTAAAGGAGGACTTTGGGGGCAGGACTTGGTGCCCGCACAGACTGGACTGGAAAACACTGCTAAGGGCCAACAAACAGTCCGTGAACTAACTACGAGCTTTCCTTTCTTGAGGAGTTGTGTTTTCTTTGATGGTCATTGGATTTTGGCTATTTCCTTTCTTTTGGTGCTTGCTTTCGCTCTGTCTTGTGTTTGTGCATGTTATTACTGTATGTCTAAAATGAGATGCAGGATGCACAATCTGCCGGAGAGAAAAAGGGGACCAACGCTTCGCGGGAGGGCCACGGGAAAGAGGGAGTTGGTGGGAAAGGGAGTGATGTCAAGAAACCCAGAGACAAGGGAACAACAAGTGGATGCAAATCCGTGGTGAGGGCGATGTAGGAATCCTGGTAGGGCGTGATCAAGGGTGAAGGAACCAAGAGGATTTACTGAAACCCAAATGAAGACTGAGCATGGCAGTGGGCACAAGAGGGAAATGAAAGGGAATAGCAGAGCGACCTAGGAAGCACGGGCCAGTTATACAGGTCTAAAGAAAGGCACGCACAGATGTAAATATATTTATCTGTGAGCATGGGGAAATACACCTATGTCCATATCTTTATAGGTTTCCTATTAAGGTAGCAGATGGCCTTTGGGCCTCCACTCAAGGACTCTCTCATTGCAAGAATACCTTGTTCTATTACATTGGCATTCTATGATGCTCACCTTCCCGACACGTTCCCTGATGTCTAAGCGGTTGCATAAGCAAATGTGGTCAAGAAAGCTGATGGTGCCCTGCTATCAAAAGATATGGCGTCTGAGGTCTTAAAGGCCTGAAGGGTAAGCAAGCGGCCATGTAGCTCAGAAACAACAGAGCCCACATGGAATAAGCATACCAGCCTGTGCGATCACGAGGTATCAAAGGGATCAGGCATCATCAGCACAAAAAAATCTCATTGCGAATGAGCAGGGAATGCTGGGTAAAGAGCCAAAGCCCATTTGCAGTACACTGGACATTCACTTAAGTAAGGTCTTGGGGAAGAGACATGCCTACACAGGGTACTAGACAGCAACGGTGAAACACAACTTTCCTCTAGCTCCTCAATGCTTCCTCTCCCCTCACTATCAAGATCCCAATTATAACTTACAAATCTGACTAGACCAGAGAATGTACACTGGGACAGATAGGAACTAGACACACAGGAAATTCAAGGTGGATGAGCCCTTTAGGACCAGTGTTATGAATGGGGATGCTGGGAGGGTGGAGGGAGGGTAGGCTGGCACCGGGGAACCGTTGACAAGGATCTACATAAAACCTCAAAAGAAAAGGGGGTGAAGGGGGACATCAGACAGTGCAAGATATGACAAAATAATAATTAGTAAATAATGAAGGATTGATGAGGAGGGGTAGTGAGAATGGGGGCGAGGGGAATGAGGAGCTGAGGCCAGGGGCTTGGGTGGAGAGAAGATATTTTGAGAATAATGAGGGCAATGAATGTACAAATGTGCCTTATATCAGTGATGTTTGCACGTATTGTGGTTATTGTTGTATGAGCCCCTATAAAAGGAGAGAAAAAAAAGACCCTGGCAGAGGGCTGATGCTAGGATGATCTCAGGCTGGATTAGACCAGCAAAAGCAGGTGCTGCAGTCGCCTCACCCTGTGTCTATTCCTATGTGAGGCATGAAGCTTAGGGTCCACAGCCCCGGCAGCTGGACAGTGAGAGAGGCGGGGCTCTGAGGTCATTCCACAGGGGGAATGGCCCTCCGGTTCCTGCAGGGCCCACCCTCCTGTGTAGTCCTGCTGTCTGGGGCACCTCTTTCACGGAGCCCACACCAGGGGAGCTCTTCAACTCATGGGGGATTGGCAGGAAGCCTCTGCTCATGCACACACACCACCACCTAGCTGGAGGACCTCGGTGAACAAACCTGTAGGCAGACAACAAGCCCACTAACTGATCCTGTGAGAGATATAATCAGGATCCAGAAACCGGCAACTGGGAGCAAGGGGCAGCATACCTGGGTCCCAGCCCCTCCCACTGCCCTCTGCAAGGAGTGACATTCCAAAGCACAGTGTTTTCCAAAGGCAGTGTCAGGACTTTGGAATGGGCAGCTCATTTGTGGACATGGAAACTATGTGATCCAGACATACTACCTCCTCTGATCCTGTCAGCCAAGACTAAAAACCCTTCCAAGCAGAAAGCCATGCATCTGAACAGTATCCACCAGCCACTCACGTCCACTCCTGCTGCCTCCAAAGAGCTTCCCTGGGTTGGTCAGATCTCTCTGGGGACAGATATCCCTCGGTCCTTGGTTCTGCGTGAGAAAGAATTCATGCCAAAGCCTGGTTTGTGATCCAAGGGAGGTTTAGGAGCGTTAGGAAGGTGTGGTGGGCAACCCTGGTCGATCCTAGTGGCTGAATTGTATATACTTGGCCTAGGTGGGTCGATGCAGGTGCAGCGCCCACCCAGGTGGACCTGCCCTTCCTGGCCGGAAACCTGGACCTCTGAGCACGCACAGTGTGCCACTCCTTCCTGGGCCGCTAACTGGGCCCTCTGAGCATGTGTAATGGACACCCCAGTCCCTATGCTAGCTACCTAACATTTCCATCCTGAAGAGATGTGGACCCAAATCTTTGGGGTACTGGGCGACGACATCTCTAGCTACTTCCTGCTGGCAAAAGGGGCGAGGTGGGGCTTTGGGTCCACACCCTTCCTGCTCTGCTGGGAGGGGTTGTCCATTCAGCGCTAGATTGGATAAGGTTGAAGTGGTCCAGGAGATGGTGGTCCTGGAGTTGGCACAATTGGATTAGGGGCTTTGGTAACTTGAGAACTTCTGGAAAAACCAACAAACGTACAAAAGGGTGAACAGTTTAACTGAGACAAGGCTAGGATTGTGAGGTGGGAGTGCCCTTGAAAGTAGGTGAGTATCACAGGAAGTAAGTAAAAATCTTAGGATTATCAGGCGTGTGTGTTTGTTCATTCTAAGTACCGGCACAGGGGTAAAAGCATTCACAATTTCCCCTAGCGTGGTCCAGGGTTTGGGCACTACTGGGTGCAGTGGGATCACCGCTTCACTTATGATCCTAAGGCATTGGCCCCTCTGATAAGAACCATCCTTCTTTTTAACCCTATAACGCCTCACTTTTAAATTTTGGGGCAAAAAAATTTCGTTTTGGTTCATTACTTTCATAGTTATCAATATATATACATTTATATTCATTTGATTAAATGTTAGGGAAAGGTCATGCTCGGTGTTATAGGGTTAAATTGTAATATTGGGATGCTACAGGCGGATTCAACAGGGATCAAAAGTAGAGTAACTGCCTGTGTCATTTTTAATTTTCTCGGGTTCCATTTGAGTAAAAGGCTTGTAAGTTACCCGGGGACCAAATGCCCCTGGTGCCTCTACTAGGGGTAGAATGTTCAGGGAGGGTTCAGGGGTGGGACAATAGTGACCTGAAGTCCAGGATCCCTTAGGGCAGGAGTCCTCAAATTGTTTACACAGGGGGCCAGTTCATTGTCTCTCCGACTGTTGGAGGGCCAGACTATGGTTTTCAAAAAACCTATGGACAAATTCCTATGCACACTGCACGAGTCGGCTGCTAAGCAGGACAGGCAGTGGCAGCAAAAACACCCCGAGGGTGGGATAAATGGCATCGCGCCACATGTGCCCCATGGACCACAGTTTGAGGACGCCAGCCTTAGGGGTTCCTGGGTGCACTGGGGATGAAGGTCTCCTACTGCTCCTCGAGAGGAGAAATGCTCTAAGTTCTGGCATCTCCGCCCACTTTCCCGGCACTCTACCGAACTGTTCCCGGTGAATCACGGTTGGAAGGGAAAGCGTACCCTTCTCTGCCCACCATTCTCCTTTCTCAAAACGATACTGTGGCCAAATAGAGTTGCAAAGTGAATCTATCAGCTTTTGTTTGCCCAGCCTCTCTGTATCAACTCTATCCCAATTGGACACGATTCATGCAAGGGGGCAATTCCTGAGCATCAAGCTGCTAAGTCCCATCTAGAAAGCACAAAACAAGGAGGCGATTGACAGCTTGCTGCCTCCAGGTCAATAACCCCCACTTGAGAGCACACCCCTGGGTTGCCCTGAATCTCATGCCTCAGCCCGTGGGAAGGGGTCAAGGACTAGTCGCCGAGGGCGACCTTTAGGTCCAACCATTTTTCTGGACAACAGGCTAGGAGGACCACTGCTTGGGATGGCCCCAAGGCCCTCCAAGACGCCTGCTGGCGGGGCTGATGCTCAAATCTCTCAAGGGAAGGGACACGTGGCAGCTCAGGGAACCTTAAGGGAAATTGGAATTTCTGGCTGGAACATCATGGCAGAGGAGCTGTGTATTAAGTAAGAGCTGTCCCCAAAAGTGCCTGAAGCAGCATCGCTGAAAGCCTAAATAACAGTGACTCCGCCTAGGCTTCCGAACGCCATTGGCCTAAGCCTGGGCCACGGAAAAGCAGCCTGTAAGAAGGAACAAACCAAATCTGGAAGAACACTAGCCCTATAACGCCTCAAGTTTTAAATTTTGGAAATATTTTTTTTGGTTTTTATTATTTAATTTCATAGTTATCAATATATATGACATTCAAAATATATTTTAAAAGCATAAAATTTTCAGTGTTTTTGAAATGTGACCAAATTGTCACATTTATAATTTGGGTACCAGATACGTTTTCATTAAGAATTATGACAATTTTGTGCTTGGCATTATAGAGCTAGAGCAGCTTGTTTGAAAAACCAGGAGAAAGGCAAAGGGAATGGAGGGGAAAAGGGAAACTTTGGGCTCCCGGGACCAGGCAGGGCTAACTCCCAGGCCTCTTCACCCAGCTCCCTAGGCAGCGCCCTTCCACATGTGGACTGGTGGGTGCTATCTTGTCCATGGTCACAGATCCTGTTACCTCTCGGCTACAATGGCGACTGTGTAGGATCTCTGGGAAAAGCTGAAACAGCTTTGACAAGAGTGAAGCCATTTGGGGCTGACAGAAGCCACCATGAAAAGAAAATAAAGTAGCTAGGAAGTGTAAATGAACTAGCTGATATTGGGGAGGTAGGCTGTGCAGACGTCGCCCAAGGGAATGTCATGAAGGAAATGGGTGTTCAGAAGGCTTGCGAGAACGACCAGAGCAGTTTTGGTTCAACTAAGAATGGCTAACCCTAATACCCCGCTTCTCAATCGCCTAGTCCTGAGGAAGTATCCATGTACCTACTATACAAAACAGTGACATTGGAAAAATCAGTGCCTTGAAAAGCCCAGGAGAGGCGGACGAGCCACCACTAGAGAGAACGGGCCTAGTCCTCGCCTAGAAAAATCGAAGCTACAGACAATAATGCTCGAAGCTGAATAAAGGTGTCCAGGCTCTGTTTCACTTGACCCCACAGAGCCCATGCTCACTCTCCATGTAGGGAGCCAGCCAGTAAATTTCTAGGTGGACAAAGGGGTCACCTTCTTGGTTTCAGAAAAGACTACAGGTGCCTTCTCAAACGGAAAGGCTTTCATTACAGGGGCCCCAGGGCAGACCCAAGCACACCCATGGACAACGGCCAGAATAACAGATTTAGCAAAAGAGACAGTTACACGCTCACCCTGGTAATGCCTCAATGCCCCTTTCCCCTAATTGATCGTGACTTATTATGAAAAATGGCAGCCATAATTACTTTCTCATCTGCTACAACCACCTTAACCCTTGAACTTGAAAAGCCAAAAGTTTTGCTCACCACTCCAATGTCAGAGTGATATGTGTTTTATCAAGGAGCAGAAGAGACCTCCTCAAAGGAACTTCTTGATAAATCACTAAAAGATATTCCTTTTGTTTGGGCAGAGAACAACCTGCCAGACCTTTCTGAACTTCAGGTGCCTGGGGTCGTACAACTTCTGAGCTCAGCTACACTGGTGTGTCAAGCTAACCCTACTCCCTGGATAGCAAAAGTGGGTATTTCTGTTCCCATTTGCAGACTAAAGAGGACAGGCATTTGGGTCCTCTGCAAGTCCACATGGAATGCTCCCCTGCTGCCCATGCAGAAGCCGGGAACTGAGGACTTCCAAACGGTGCAGGATCTCAGAGAGGCAAATGAGAGGATAGAAACTGGCCACCCCACGTGCCAAACCCTGAGATCCTCCTGAGTACTATCCCATCAAACTGAATTTGTTATACTGTTTTGGACTTAAAGATGCTTTGTTCTCCATACCCGTGTCCCCTGCACATCAACCCAGTGAAGACTTACAGGGACACAAGGAGGAACACCCCCAAACCACCTTGCTCCAGTATGCAGATGACCTCCTCCTGGCCTCCAAAACCCTGGAGGAATGCCAACGGGCTACCAAGGACCTGATAAAAGTCCTTGGCCCATTGGGGTACAGGGTATCTGCAAGAAAGGCTCAACTGTGTGTCCATAAAGCTGTATACCTAGGCTACCAACTGGAGGAGGGAAAACGGACCTTGTCCCCCAGCCGCACTGAGGCGATCCTCAAAATCCCAGTCCCTGAGACGAAGAAGCAGTTGCAAGAGTTTCTAGGAACTGTGGGGTACTGTCCATTGTGGAATTTGGGATTTGCAAAAACAACGAAACCCCTATATGCAAGTACTGGGGAAAGCAAAAAGAACTTAAATGGACTGAAGTAGAACAACAAGCGTTTGAATCCTTTAAAAAGTCGCTCATATGGGCAACCTCCCTTGCCCTACTAGACATAGTAAAGCCCTTGCAATTGTCTATGTGAGGCCAGAGGCACAGCAAAAGAAGTGCTAACTGAGAACTTGCGGCCATGGAAGAGACCTGTGACCTATCTTTCAAAGAAACTGGACTCTGTAGCTGCAGGATGGCTGAGCTGCATGCGAGCTGAGGCTGCCACGGCCATCCTAGTCATAGAAGCTAGGAAGCTTACACTGGGACAGGATATTGCTGTGGTAGGGGGACCTATGGTTGAACCACTCCTAACCAGTCCCCCGGACCGGTGGATCTCGAATGCCAGGACTATACCACAAATCCCCAAGGTAGTGGCTGTGACCATGCCATCCCCAGTGTTACAGCCACAACCTACATACTCGGAAAATGATCTAAAGATAAGCCAAGAGCTGGCCTGCCAAAAAGGCTGGGAGCATCCAGAGTGGCTGCTCCATCCTGATGGAAGAAGATTCATGCCAGAAGCTCTGGGAGAGATCTGATTCAAGGACTACATGAAGGTATGCATTTGGGATCCTCTCTAAACTGTCTCAGTTGCTTCTCAGGCACTTTTACATACCCAGGCTTGGACACTGGGTGGCAGATGTCACCCACCGTTGATTGCACTGTGCTCGGGTAAACAACCCCAGAAAGAAAAGGAGCAACCCCAACCACGAGCTTGAGGTAGTAGTCCTGGAGAATTCTGGGAGGTGGACTTTATGGATATCAAATTTAGAAAGTATGGCTACCGATATTTGCTGGTGTTCATAGACACCTGTTCTGGATGGGTGGAAGCCTTCCCAACAAGGAAGGAAACTGCTGCCACTGTGTGTAAATTATTAGTAACTAAAATTGTCCCTAGATTTGGCCTTCCCACCACCTTGGGGTCCAACAATGGGCCAACATTTATTGCTCAAATTACTAAAGTCTTAGCAATGCTTCTAAATATTAACTGGAAGCTCTTCAGGGCAAGTAGAAAAAATAAACAGAACCGTAAAGGAATTGTTCGTTAAGTTGCATTTAGGACCTGGCGAGAACTGGGTTGATCCTTACTTTACCTTTTGCCCTACTTCAAGTCCGATGCTCTCCCTATGTGAAAAGCATGACCCCATTTGAATTTATGTTTGGCAGACCTTCCCCAAATCCTCCCAAGATTGAAAGAAGTAGAAATAATGGAAGTCACTAATCGTTCCCTCATCGAGTGCCTGCAGGCTGTGCAACAGGTGAGAGACAAATCATCTGCTCTGACACCTTCATTTTGGGCCTAACCAAGGGAAAGTGAACAGGCAGCCAACAACGTGCAACCAGGAAACTGGACATGGGTAAAGAAGCACCAACCTGACACCTTAGAACCTAGGTGGACTGGCCCATACCAAGTGATACTTACAACAACAACTGCTGTTAAAATAGTGGGGAGGGGGCCGTAGATTCATCAGTCATAAGTAAAAAAAAAAAAAAAGCCCTCCCTGAGCATATCCTGGAAAGATGAACACCCAGAAAGACAGAAAATCCCTCAAAATTAAGGCTTTACAGAACTTAATTGTTTTTCTCTGAGAATTGCTGACAACACCCAGTGTTTCCCCCAAGCACAAACACATCTGTGGACTGCTATTCTAACCTCCAGCAGTGAATATGTAACCTCTTATACTGGGTATGACCCCCTGTTTTCATTTTGATTTGTTTGATTTGCTAGGAAAGAATTGGCATTCTGGATCCTTTAAAGGTAAAGGGCACAATGGGACCTATACTCGAATCCCGTCCTATTGGTGCGGAATACCCTCTATAGAAAGAAGGCTCCAAACAAACCATGTCTATATATGCCCGGCTCATGGACTCCCTAACTGCCAAGGGGAGGGACATTACCATTGCGCAGCTTGGGGTTGTGAAACCATCATTTTCAGGGTGGAAACTTGTTAAAGATGACCCTATTATTTTTACAAGAATGAGACTCAAGTCGGAAGGGTTTGATCCCACTACGTGTATGGTTTCCAAATATAACCCAATAAGAATTGGATTCAAGCGTTATTGGGTTCACCGGGAAAACATGGGGAATTCAACATTATGTAAATGATAGAGATCCCGGGAAACCTTTTCTATCCAGCAAAGTAAAATATGGCAACCTGCCATCCGTACAAAGGCCCAAACCTCGGGATAAATCCTGAAGAGCCACAGCTGGTGTCATTAAGATTCCTTTGCCGCACCCTCCAGACTCTCCAGTAACTTTCCCGTTCACTGCCAGCCCAACTCACAGGGCCCTTCTCATTCAGGAGCCACCTCAAGGTTCTGTGTTTGATTCTCGGGATGCTGTATTCCAATTTATGAACTCAAATCCTCACCTCACAGCTGATTGTTGGCTTTGTCTGAACGCTGCTTCCCCTTACTATGTAGGCACAGGTACAAATAGCACTATTGGTACAGAGTGTAATCCAATTAGAAATGTTAGTAAAAAGGATTACACGAAGCAGCGGTCTATAGGTGATGTTAGTATGGACTCAAGTCTAAGCTCACTTTAAAAGATTTGCAAGGGCAAGACTGTGTTTTTATTCATCTAAGTATCCCTTTAATATATCAAGATATCGAGATTTTTGCCTTCAAGCTGTTCCCATTGAACCAAATGTTGATCCTAATTTGTTATCTGCTCCAATGAGTACTTGCTTTACTTGTTCCACAGGATGAACACCCTGTCTCTTTTCCCCGGGTATTTGTGTGCTAGTGCATGTTACTCCTCAAGTGTACCTGTGTTCTGGTGAAGGAGGTGTAGGGATAACTTTGGAATTTCCGGATGAGTTCAAAGAGCCCCAGTATTGGTCCCACTGGTAACAGGGCTTGGGATTATGGGATTAGCTGCAGTCGGGTCAGTTGCTTTAATACAAGGAAACTTAAACTATCAGACTCTTAGTCAGCAAATTGCTTTAGATCTACAGGGATTAAAAAAAACCTGTCTCCCATTTAGAATGATCCCTAGACTCCCTTGTAGCAGTTGTGTTGTAAACCCGCCGAGGGCTTGACTTGCTCTTTTGGAAACAAGGAATGCTGTGCACAGCATTGGGAGAAACTAATACTATGCAAAGCATTCGGGAATCAATAAAGATAGATGAGCCCTGGTTAGGAAAGGATTAGAACAAAGAGTCAAGAAAAGAAATGGAGGAACCAATTGGTTTGAAAAGCTACTTGATTGGTCAGCCTGGCTAACTACCCTATGAACGGCCCTAGCCGGCCCCTAATCCTCCTCCTGCTAAGCCTCACATTTGGCCCAGTAATAACCAATAAGCTAGTGGCATTCCTTACACAGAAAGTACAAGCCACAAAACTCTTAGTGCTGAGCCCACCATACACTGGGCTGGCTACCGAAGATTCAATGATTTGAACTTGGCTAAGAACAGGAGAGTATATAGCAGCTCTGGGCAAAGCTTAAGTAGCCTTGACAAGAGAAGTCATTTTGAGCTTTCAGAAGCCATTATGAATGGTAAATAAACTAGCTATGAACTGCCAATGAACTAGCTGATACTGGGGAGTTAGGCTGTGCAGACATAGCCCAAGGGAACGTACAGAAGGAAATGGATGTTCAGAAGGCTTTCGAGAACGACCAGAGCAGTTTTGGTTCAACTAAGAATGGCTAACCACAATACCCCGCTTCTGAGCTCTGCCTGCTTGCACACCTGCACATTGCAAAAGTATAAAAACCTTTGGAAAATTAGACTGGGGGGCCGCTCAGTCTCCCCTCAAGAGAGCTGATGGTCTGGTCCCTGAGCAGGAAATGAAACTTGTTCTGCTGAACTTTCCGGCAGTCTGGGCGGTTTGCTGTCTGGGAATGGAGTGTAGCTACAACAGACACAGGTGGTGCCATTCTGCCTGTGAGTGGAGTCACGTGGCTGGGAAAATGGAGGCCCCAGGTTGCGGCCTAGCCGAAAGCCAGCCTGGAGCCGGCCACCCAGCCAGAGTCCTGCCCAAACCAACAGGGTGGACGCAGGTGCCCCCAGGCCTGCTGCTTGCCGGAGCCGCGGCACAACACTGTTTCCCAGTCTTGGCACAACAGACTCCATTTTGACTCCTGCACCTCCATCTTAGCTCTCAAGGCTGACCCCTAACCGACCTCCCCTCCCCAGCTCAACCCCAAATTCCTGGAACCAGCTCGTCACAAAGCCAGAATGTTTTCTGAAGATATGGTCACTCCACGCGTCCCTGACATATAGGTAAGATTAACGACCTTCTCCCTTCTGAAGCACCTGTGTGCGCAGATCCTCCCCAGCTTTGATGCTCCCCAGCTGTGCCTGCCAGCAGTGGGCATAAAAACGCTGCCAGGATTTTTTCCCCCTGCGCGGCTTCAATAGCTCAATACCCTGAGTTGCTGAACCTGCCCGCAAGCTTCTCAATAAAGCCTGCTTCTAAAACTTCGTTAATTGCATCTTTGATTCTGTTTTCACGTCCAAATAAACCTTATACACTGAGCCTCGAGAAGGCTTTTGGAGTCAAAATCCTCCCAGCCTCCAGGCAGCAGCGTCCCAGCCCCCTCACAAATGCAGCCCGGGAAGGCAGCCGAGTTCCTGGGAAAGCAGGCACGTCAAGTCCCGCACACCAGCAAGAAACGGCGCAAAGACAGACACCAGCAAGAAACGGCGCAAAGACGGACACCAGCAAGAAACGGCGCAAAGACGGACACCAGCAAGAAACGGCGCAAAGACGAACACCGTGAATTCAACCCAACAATTCTCCCGAGGGTGGTGAGGTAAAAGGAGCCCAGAGGGGCCCCCAATCCATGAGACCAACATGGGAGGGCCCACTCCTGGGGCCGGCTTACTTCATAGCTCCAAATCACACAGCACCGCTTCTTTTCGACCTCTCCGGGGACAGGTGTGCCTCGGTCCATGGCTCCACGCGAGAAACAGCTCACGGCCAAGCCTGGTTTGGGATCCCCGTGAGTTTTATGAGCGGTTAGGGAGGCGTGGTCGATGACGTGGGTCGACCCCATTGGCTGAATTGTTGAATTGAATTCACCTGGCCTAGGTGAGCCAATGCAGGTACAGCCCCACCCAGGCATAGCTCCCCCTCCTGGCTGGAAACCTGAACTGCTGAGCATGCAGTGAGCCACTGCTTCATGAGCCGGTAGCTCGGACCTCTGAGCATGTGTAATAGGCCTGCCAGTCCCTATGCTAGCACCCTAACAGGTTTTCCAGCCAAAGGTCTGCCTTCTGGAGCTGTTCTACAGAAAGCACTTAGTTCCTGACCCTTATGCATTCAGGGTAATGGATGCCCTCGCTTCCGTGCTTGCTTCTATTTCATTCTGGAATGGTCCTTGTTTCACAGGTCGGCGAGGTCAGGAATTCTGGGCTGGTTGGCTACCAAGCACAAAATAAATAGCCAACAGATTGAAATCTCAACCCCTATATTGGTTTATTATCGACCACACAAACTTGTCTTCTGGAACTTCCCTCCTAAATTTCTGAACCCTTGAACTCCTTGACACATGTACTTGGAAAGCAAGGATTCCAAACTCTGATCACCATATCTGACTGCTCCCCCAATCCCTCTGCACTGTCAACCAGCAAAGTCGGGCCTCTCCATTTCTCAGAAGCTGCAGATTGTTACGTGACATCACCCTGTGTTTAAATGTTAGTGATTATGCCATTTAAAAAACAAATGTGTGAGCCAACTGGGGGCAAACAAGACTCGTTTCAAACACCAGCTCTGTCTCCTCTAAGGGCCCGTGTACAACTGCGACAACACAACAGTGGGTCCTGCTGGGTCTCCATTAGCATCTGGGAGGAAGGTTATTTATTACAGGGAATCCTACCTTTGTCCCTTGGTGTTAATGGCAGACTCACTGGGTGACGGATTGTGTCTGACACGCACCACGTTTGCCGCAGCAAACACCAACACTTTGTCAAACTCCGTTTGGTATTGCTCCATCCCTCCATTATTCTCCCTAATCACAAAAATAATTAACACATTCATATAAAAGCACAGGATGAGGATAGCTTTAATTTATGCATCTAGTTCAGGGTCATCCCCCTTATCAAGATATGACAATCTAATGAGGCTTAATTAAAAGTAGCAGTGAAGCAATTTAGGAAACTGAGGGATTGTCACGAGTCCTGGTTGTGACAGCATGTTCTGTGCACCATGGAAGATAACAGATTTGTCTTCTGTGGTATCTCATATCCATCATCCCCAAACTACCTGCTCTTAGGGGTAGAGAGAGCGAGCTTGTCTTTGAAAAAAGTGCCTGGGTTTGGTAGCTGCTCACAGGATGGCAGGTGTAATGTATTATGAGAACTTAACAAGGCTCTGAGAAGATGGCTATTGGAAGGTCTGGCTGGAGGGCAAGGTCATGGCCCTGAAGGATTCAGGATCCAGAAGTCAAGTCAGAACTGGATGCCAGAGACTTTCTCAATCCAGCCCTCTTTGCCCCTCCCCTAAGGCCAATACATTTCTAAGGGTTATGGATTCTACTTCAGAATCTTTCTCAAACCCAGGGCCCTCTTCACCATTGTTGTCTAGACCTGGTCACCTCTTGCCTTATAAATACAAATATGGGTTTATTGTAAGTCTGGGTCTGTTAGGTTTCTCGGGTGGGAAATGTCTCGGTCCTTGGCTACACACTGGAAAGAAATTCACACCAAAGCCTGGGTGGTAATCCGAGTGGGTTTATAGACATGAGAGAAGAAGGTTCCGGCGTTACACTAAACTGAACACGGGCACCCTCATGACACTGCACACTCAGCCCTGCTGAGTGGAAGGCAGAGAAGCAGCTGAAGGGAAGGGGCGGTGGTCTCCAGATTCCAGCCTTGTAAGGGCTTTCAGCTGGGAGGCATCAATTAAGCTCTCCTGGCTTGGGCTTAGCCCGCATTGACTTCCAACCTCCTGTAGGGGGCCCCCTAAGCATGGAGAGGAACAACCCCTTGTCTTGCTACCTAACCGGTCTACATTCCTGCATGGCTACATTGAGATGGAACTAGCCCCTTTAGACAGCCTGAGGAGTTCACCAGGAGACACTGGCCCCAGTGTTCCCTGTGACCACCTTAAACCTTAAACTACTGTTGGAGTTTATATTACCTGTGTGGGTCTGTGGGCATGGGACGTTTCCATGCCAGAGACCTGAAGTTACACAAATAGGCATCCAGAACAGAACTCATACAGGCTCTAATAAGATGCTCGGATGCTTCTCGCTAGGATGAGAATTTAACGAAGTGTGTGAGCAGTTCAGATCTTGTAAGGGAGAACAGGTCAGTAGGGTATCCAGAGAAGAGAGCAAAGGTCAGGGGAAAGGGAGGGGGCCCACAGACATCTGTGCTCTGTGTTTGGCCACAAGACAAGAAACCGGGTCTCCTTGCAAAAGAAAGCAGAACAGCAAGTCCCTCAGAACTACGACATTTTTAAACATGACCTATACAACACTCGGCTCTGGGAGGCGCCTTGGAAAACCATAAAAGCCCTAAAAGAGGGGCAAGGAGGAAGCCCAAGTCTTTGATTTTCCCTGCTGTGCTTTCAGTGTTGAAATGTCTGTGCACGGAGCCTTTGAAATTTCAGAATCAGAGAGTGGATTCACAAGCCAAGCTCCTGCTTTATTCTTCAATGCATTTTGGCCCAGCTTCTCCTTGGTGAGACATGTAACAGAAATTCTGGACTTAGGAGCCACTTGGTCCTTGGACACTAGGAGATTTCAGTGGAATCTGAAACAGGGCTCTAACCACCAGCTGGACTGGCCTAGGAAGCCCAAGTATTCATTCTCCCAAACACCAACCTCCCGTTGCTCTTCATCTGCCTGCACCTTGTTCAGCTTTAGTTGTCCGTGGAAGCGTTTGGCACCCATCTGATGCTTCGGAACCCAGAAAGGAGGAAAGGTAAAACTGGGATTCAAATGAAACAGACTTAAGCAGGACCATAGCCAAGATGTGCCCAGGGCTCCTCGCAGCATTTGTCACCTTCATTTCCCTCTTCGGACTCAGACGTGGCAAGGTTCAGAAACAAGCTTTACCAGAAAGAACAGCTGTGAACCCAGCCTGCTTCCAAGTGAGAAAAAGCCCGTTACACATGAGTTCCTGAGGTCAGCCTAGCCCTGTGCGTCCCGACCCCTCCCAGAGTCCCTGGCTCTCTGGCGAAGCATTAAAGCAAATGGAAGCAGAGATTTTCTCAGAATAAAAAAAATCGTTTTTCACAATAGCACGGCACGTTCTGGATGGCAATCACGGCTGCACAAACCATATCCGTCCTCCAGCCATAATGTTGGCACCTCAGTGACCAAGCACATACATTGTGTGGCGAGACTCAGAGCCTGTTCCATTTGTGGTCAATTGTTTCCTCCCTCTCCATACTTTGCACTTAGGAGACATGCTCTCTGGAAGTGGTTGAGGCTTGTCTTGTCACCAATAATCATCTCCTACACCTTCCTTTACAGTCACTAATTTGATGTGTTCACTCAAAGAAATGCCAATAATATGAGGTTTCAGAGGAGAGCTCCTAGAGCTCCCCCAGACAACAAGGAGGCCGAGTGTCACCGTCATTATCCTGATCTGGGAGGGGGCACTAGTGTTCTGGAAGCAGGGGATCTGTCACTGCCTGCCCACCGCACAGACAGAGCAGGTGCTGGTTATAATTGCTTCTAGATGTCCTGCCATGCTGAGTTGAAAGTCAAACCCGTAAACGCTGCCCGACTACAATAACACTGGAGTACACAGACATTTCTGCATCATTGCTGGGTGAAAATATACTGAGTGGAGTTGGATGAGATGGCAGCAAGTGCCTAAGGAGGGGATGCTGTGGGAATACCAACAAGATGACTGTCAGTCGCCGTTTCCTCCTCTCGTCTGCTTTTTCCCCCCTTTCTTTCAGGCCCAAAAGACATGACAAATATGTAAGCAAACAAATTTGTTCATTTTTAGAGGACTCTCCAACCCCACCCCACCCCCATCCAACTCTGGCCTCCTTTGAGCAAGCCAGTAGAACTTTTTTTTTTTTTAAACCTGGCTTCTGCTATGGCAATTTCCGGAGTTGCTATGTGGCTGTGTTTAAAAGTCGCCTTTGGGATCCAGAGCACAATCCTTGTCACAAAGGCATTCTCCCAGTCCCAAATAGCAATGCGACCTCCTTTCAGAAGGTTGTTCTTGTTTCTGTAGACCCAGAAAGGAGTTCAAGCTGTTGATCTTGACCGTGGTTGTCGAGTCAGCCTCTCATGGACACCTCATGGGAAGCGGAGAAAACTATGCCAGTCTGTGCTATCACCAGGGCTGGGAAGGGAAGCCAACCGTGGAGGGCCATAGGTCGATGTGTGGATGGAGATAATCAGGTCTTTCGTCCTTATTCTATTTCAGTCTGGAAACATCCCTGAAGCCTGCTCAGTGTCATAGCAACACACAAACTTTCACTGACAGTCTGGGGCACATTGGCTGCAAATCGAACCCGGGTCTTCCCGGTGAAAGACGATGAGAGATCTACCACTGAAGCACCGTGGCCCTCACCTCAAACCAGGGCAGTCATTTCCCACAGAACTACCAGAGTTCAAACCACACCACAATGCGTGATGACTAAGATTGCCACCAGAATCTGATACTGATACAGAAAAAAACTTAACTACCATTTTATTGACTCCCACTCATACCGGCCCAATAGGACAAAGAACTGCCCCTTTGGGGTTTTGAGACTTTAAATCCTTACAGTAGCGGTTCTCAAACTGTGGGTCGCGACCCCTCTGGGGATCAAATAACCCTTTCACAGGGGTCAACCATTTCATAACAATAGCAAAATTACAGTTATGAAGTAGCAATGAAAATAATTTTATGGTTGCAGGTGACCACAACATGAACTGTATTAAAGGGTGGGGGCATTATGAAGGTTGAGAACCACTGCCTTACAGAAATAGACAACCTCATATTTCTCCCACGGACGGGCTAGTCAGTTCAAACCCCCGACCTTTCGATTAGCAGCTTAATGCACAGTCCACTACACCACCTGGGCTCCTAATGCTATAATAAGAGATACTATTGTTAGATCTCTCCTGGGAGAGATATACCTCAGGCCTTGGCTTCGCGCGAGAAAGAATTCAATTCGAAGCCTGGATTGTGATCCAAGTGGGTTTTTTGAGAGAAGAAGTTTCAGGTTTACACAGGCACCTCGGGGCCCCTCACGGGGCACAGCCTACCTAGAAGCTGCTGGAGAGAAAGTCACTCAGTGGGCTCCGGGATCCTGCCTTTTTTTCTTTTTTTTAAAAATCGTTTTATTAGGGGCTCATACAACTCTTATCACAATCCATATATACATCAATTGTGTAAAGCACATTTGTACATTCATTGCCCTCATTATTCTCAAAACATTTGCTCTCCACTTAAGCCCCTGGCATCAAGTCCTCATTTCTCCCCTCCCTCCCCGCTCCCCCATCCCTCAAGAAACCTTGATAATTTGTGAGTGGTGATACTGAGAGGGTTGTGGGAGGGTGGATTGGAAAGAGGGAACTGATTACAAGTATCTACATGTGACCTCCTCTCTGGGGGACGGACAACAGAAAAGTGGGTGAAGGGAGACATAGGAGCGGTCAAGATCCTGCCTTTTCAATTCCTCCATAGGGAGGCATGGTTGACGGTCATGGTCAACCCCAATGGCTGGATTGAATTCACCTGGCCCAGATGGGCCAATCCAGGTGTAATGCCCACCTAGGTGTACCACCCCTTCCTGGCCGGAAGTTTGAACCTGAGCATATGTAATGGATGACCCAGTCCCTATGCTAAACCACCTAATAGTATTTGCAAGATGCCAAGCACCGTTCTAAGCTTTTTGTGTATAATAATTCAATTATTCCACTTAACAAGCCTATGTGTGGACTCTATTTGGCCTCCTTTTACAGATGAAAAATCAGTGGCACAGAATGATAAAGTCATGAGCCTAGGACCACACAGTGAGGAAGTGGGAAGGAGAGATTTGGACCCAGGCTGCAGAGCCCATGCCTTGGGTGCCTACAGCTGCCATGTAGGACACAGAAAATCATGGAGCAGACTCGGCGTAAGATATTAGGGAGTTGGGAGGACTGTAGCATGAATGTATGTGCTATGACTTCATGAGAGTAGCTGCTACTCAGATCCAGAAGAGAATACAAGCCTTTTGCAAAAATTATTTTTGCCAAGAGAGGGTGGAAAACTGCATCTTGTGCGAAATCCCCCCAACCTGCACATGTGCATAGCTATTTCAGAAGGTTCCAAACAATGTGTGCTGTGCGGCAAACCAAACTGAGCTCAGGGGGAGCTGGTCTGTGGGTTATGTTAGCCAGAAAGTGAGCAGTTTGAACTCACCAGCCACCACTCCAAGGGAGAAAGAGGAGGCTTTCTGCTCCCATGGACTTACAGCCTTCGAAGTGGCAGGGAGCATTTCCATGCGTCCTATGATTAGGATCTCAGAGGGTGAGGGTGGAGTTAGTTGAGACCTGTCTTCAGGGCATTTCCCAGAAGGGCTTCCTGCAGTGGCTCTGCCTTCAGGAATGTCTGATGACCTTGAGGGCAGCAAAGTCCTAAACACACTCAGGCAGTGGTTCTCAACCTTCCTAATACAGGTCCTCTTGTTGTGGTGATGCCCCCCTCCCCCAACCATTAAATGATTTTCTTGCTACTTCATCACTGTAATTTTGCTACAGTTATGACTTGGGTGAGCCCTGTGAAAGGGTCATATGACTCCCAAAGGGGTCGCAACCCACAGGTTGAGAACCACTGCACTAAGGGTTCCCCTCCCAGGCAGCCCTACCAGTGTCTGGTGTGCATAGTTCTGTGAGGTGAGAGAAATGGACTTAGTGTCTGCTTCTGGTGACAGTTGATGTGGGTGGGCTTTCTCCCTATGTCAAATCCCTCTCAAGCCATTTGTCACCACAACAGAGGGAGCCATGCACAAAAAAGCAAGAAGAGGATGCAGCACAGCAGGACAGCAAGCAGAACAAAGATTGAATAAGCACAATTCACTTCAATCATGAATCTGGTGCCCTTGAGATGTGAGGAAGACCCCAGTCTAGTGACATTAGATCAGGTTTAGGGATTGAGTGAAGCGACCCCTCTTGGCTCCCCTCAGCCCCTATTTTGCTTTCCCATTGATCCTGACCCTTGCATCGTGATTGGTCCTTATTCCAGCATGATGGTTGGTTTCATAACCACGGCATATGGGAATGTGTTAGTCGATAGGTTATACAGGCACAGCCTCTGGAATGGGTAAGTGAGGAGGCGATTTGGGCTCGCTCATGCAGACCTCTAGTTGTCCTTGACATGACTGGTAGAATGGATCATGTGAAGTGATTTGAGATCGGCGTTGAGATCTGATAGGTCATGCAGACTTCTAGCTGATCCTGGCAGTACCCTATTTTAAGGAAACAGAATGTTTGGCGTTTAAGTCGTATTTGAGCTTAAATTTTGAGCAATAGGCTGTGGCTCACAGTGAGAGTCTATGTGGAGACCCTACATCCATTTTGAGGGGCCACAGATTCAGCCGCCATTGAGTTCTTTCCTACTCTGACTGGCAGTGGAAAGCTTGTCCCTCAGGCAGTGTGCTTGCGTCCACTCCCCGGGCCACACTCAACGATATACGGTAGTGTGCACATCCCAATGAAGGTCCCGCTCATGCTCTCACAGGCCCTCCTGAAACTCCAGGAATTGATCTGTCTTCAGTCACAATTTTGTGACAAAGTTGTTTGTTTTCTATGTCTTATTTAAGTTTTCAGGAGCCCAGGTGGTAATGCTGGATAGTGTTGGACTATTAAGAGCAAGGTCGCTGGTTCAAAGCCACTAGTCATTCCACAGGAGAAAGATGAGGTTATTGCTTCCTGTAAAGGTAGCAACTTCAGGATCCCTACACAGAGTCACTATGAGTCAGAGTCAGCAGGACAGAATGGGTGTCATTTTATTTAAGTCACTGTGGCTGTGGGTCCTTCCAACACCATTGTGGCCTCATGCGGATGCTCTCCTTCATCCAGAACAGCAGTTTGTGCCTTTTTCTTGTGTAAAACTTAGCAAAGGAGGTCCTAATAAAATATAGTTGGATTGGGAGTCTTTTTCCCCTAAAAACAAAGTAAATACAAAAATAGAAACGAGACTATGGTGCTAATAACCAGTTGGAGAGTTGAGAGAGCTGAACTCTCAATCCTGATAGAAAACCATTTTGACTGAGCACCTGCTCAAGGTCATCCACAGCCTATGAGGTTGAGCCTATGTGTTGGGGAGTAATTGTGTACATAAAGTTAACCATTTCTCTTTCTAAAGATTCTGTCTAAAGCTTACTTTAAATAATAAGTTTTCCCCTGGGCTAGGTAAAGTTCAGCATTCATCATGTTAGGCCAGAGGAGGCAAATCACACCCACTACCCAGGGAGCACTGCTTCCAAAAGCACATTGCCTGTGCCGGGGCAGAGGGCAGGTACCCGGACCAGAAATGCTGACAGAGTGGAACCAGAGAGCTCAGCCCCCAGCTTCCCGAGGGAGCAGCTGTGATGGTTCACTTCTGGATGAATATGTTTAAGCAAAGGCCAAGGGCATGACTTGGGCAGCACGAAAAGCAGATGTGCAGAGGTTGTTCACTGCATTCCAGAAGTTCACGCACTCTCCTGAGGCTCCTTGGCTCAATGGCAGGAAGTCATTGGTGGCTTCCACCTTCAATCCCAAAAGGTCACTGCCGTCCAGTGGATTCCAACCACAGTGACCCTATATGGAGTTTTCAAGACTGTAAATTTTCATGGGAGCCAGCAGTCTCATTGTCCCACCTGGGACAGCGAGCTAGCAGCCCGTTTTGCCACCAGGGCTCCTTCCTCTCAAATTCTGGATCCAGTCCCTCCGAATATCCTGCCCTGCCCTTGTCTAGGCTTCTTAAATGCGTTCCACGCTGCTTATGTTAGTCTGGGTGCATTCGAGAAACAAATCCACAGAAACACGTATGTATAAGAGAGTTGTATATAAAGGGTGAGTGCACATCAAGAAAACATGCTCACATGTGCTTATGCACCCGCTTTGTCTTCAGCGATCATGTTGGTGTAGGCTGGTGTGCTTTTTCCATGTGGACTTTGTTGTTTCTTAGCTACATGGCCCCCTGTTTATCTTCCAGCCTTTAAGACCCCAGACGCTATATGCTTTGATAGCCGGGCACCATGATGCTTAACTACTACACCACCAGGGTTCATTAGCATGTGACTTATCTCCTGTCATTCACACAAGATGCTCAAAATAGCAGGAGACCAGGTTTCTCCTTTGTGGCCACACCAGGTACTGACAGAACCAAGAACAGAGACACAGTTATATATCTTGACTATCATTTGCATATTATATGCCAGGAATCCCTAGGAAGTGTCTTGGAATTGTTCTACTCTGGTTCAAATTTCACACACCCTCCCAGTTTCCATACTGACTCTGCCAAACCCCTAGTAACTGATTTGCACCTCCTATCAACTTGGAGAAAACACCCTAGGCCAGATATAGAAGTGGACATACTTGGTACCCAGAAAAACTGTTCAGTGTTTTGAGGGCGGCTCAGCAAACAAAATGGGCACAGTGATTAAGCATTCAGCTGCTAACACAACGCTCAACTCTGTAGTGGTTCTGCAAGAGAAGGATATGGTAGTTGACCCCCCAAAAGAGTTACAAACTTGGAAACCCTACGGGTATTTGTATAGGGTCACTATGTGTTCCAACTGAGATGATTGTCATAGGTTGGGTTTGGTTCAACCCGTCTTACTGAGGAGACTCCTTCTTTACACGCGATCAGTTACTTTAGAGGAAAAAGGCATGCCTGTCCCAGAACAATCCAAGGACTGGTAAAGGCAACACCCACAAAGACACTCCCTCTGCCTGCCTAACTCTAAAATGCTGCCCATAAAACACTCTGCCTGGTAATATCTGGGCAGCACACTGGGGAGGTGCAGCAAATGTGGTATGAGGCCATTTCATATTTTGGTTGCACGATCAGGGTGTCTGTCATAAAGCCCATCTCTTTGACTCCACCTCTCAGCAGAGATGAACACAAGCTTCCCGTTTTTTTCTCGGCAATGTCCTTGTCAAATAAAAGTTCCTTGTAGATCAGTAACTTGCCACAGAGCAAAAGATATGGGAAGAGGCTCATCTTTCTCCTGGCTATGAAAAAGAATGGCAAGCCCCTCCCTTCAACACACACACACACACACGCACGCACACACACACACGCGTACACGCACACCCCTGCCTTACAACTACATTCGGTTGATTAGCAAACAAAGCTCTACAACCCAACTATGTGTTTTTCTTCTCCAGAGGAATGACGGACTTATATACCCTGCATTGTCTTTTTTTAATGGAATTGCCCCAGTTCTCCTCACTTTTCCTTAGATAGTGCAGTGAACTATTAGATGACTGCAGGTATTGAAAACTAGTATTGATTTCCGGTTTGTGTCACCTTTGGCTTTTAGCACCCTCCACTTCTCTAGTAAGCTTTCCATTGCTTTGGGGAAATTTTCTCTCTCTGAATTTATTATGTGAGGGTGGTAGTGTAATCATCAATGTGCCTATGGAGGACTATCCTTCATGACCTAAACTCATTAAGGGGCAGTGCCTGATAGAGCATCAGGTTGGAGGAAGGCCTATTAACAACCTGCATTATACAAATGACACAATTTTGCTGAAAATGAGAAGGACTTGATTCACTTGCTGATGAAGATGAAGGATTGATTAAAGCCTTCAGTTTGGATTATGACTCAATGTAAAGAAAGCCCAGACCCTCACAACTGGACCTATTGATAACATCATGATAAATGGAGGAAAGATCGAAATTGTCAAGGATTTTGTCTTGCTTGAATCCACAATCAATTCTCATGGAAGCAGCAGAGAAGAGAACAAATGACACATTTCACTAGTCAAATCTGCTACACGAGACCTCTTTAAAGTGTTGAAAAGCAAGAGATTACTTTGAGGACTGGGGCGGGTTGACCCAGGCCATGGTATTTTCAACTGTCTCATATTCATGTGAAAGTTGAACACTGAATAAGGAAGACCAAAGAAGAATAGATATATTTGATTAATAGTGATGTAAAAGAGTAATGAATGTACCATGGACTGCCAAAAGAACAAACCCATCTAACTTGGATGAAGTACAGCCAGAATGTTCCTCAGGGCAAGGATAATGAGACTTTGCCTTAACATTGACATGTTGTCCGGAGAGATCAGTCCCTGGAGCAGGACATCGTGTTCTGGAAAGTAGAGGGGCAATGAAAAAGAGGAAAGCCCTCAACAAATGGGATTGACACAGTGGCTGCAACAATGGGCTCAAACTTAAGAACAACTGTGAGAATGGTACAGGACCGGGCAGTGTATGATTATGTTGTATGTATGGTCACAATGAATCCAAACCCTCACTATGACACTGAACAACAACAACAACAACAACCTGACTGAATCCTCTAGGAGGACTCTTGAATGTGAGAAAAATGGAACGAAGCCAGAGGAAGGATTGGAGGATGTCTTAAGTTTCTGTCTTAATCTCCTTAACCAAAAATTATCCAACAAGTCAGTAGCCTTAAAACACTTTTCCCCCTGCTTTGGAGCTTACAGGTTCAAATTTGGGGTGCGACTCTAGGTCAGGGTCCTTCTTTGTGGATACCAGAAAGTTCCTTGGCATTCCTCGCTATCTTTCTCCCCGTACTGTGTGTTACTGGGTCTATCCTGGCCTTTAACTCAGAAGTGTTTAGGTTTAGGCTCAAGCCTATTCTCATATGGCCTCATTTTTTTAAACATTTTATTAGGGACTCATACAACTCTTATCACAATCCGTACATATACATATATCAATTGTATAAAGCACATCTGTACATTCTTTGCCTTAATCATTTTCTTTTTTTTTTTTACATTTTATTAGGGGCTCATACAATTCTTATCACAATCCATACATATACATACATCAATTATATAAAGCACATCCGCACATTCCCTGCCCCAATCATTCTCAAAGCATTTGCTCTCCACTTATGCACTTTGCATCAGGTCCTCTTTTTTTTTTCCACTCCCTCCCCGCTCCCCCCTCCCTCATGTACCCTTGGTAATTTATACATTGTTATTTTGTCATATCTTGCTCTATCCTGAGTCTCCCTTCCCCCCCTTCTCTGCTGTCCATCTCCCAGGGAGGAGGTCACATGTGGATCCTCGTAATCAGTTCCCCCTTTCCAACCCACTCACCCTCCACTCTCCCAGCATCGCCCCTCACACCTTTGTTCCTGAAGGTATCATCCACCCTGGATTCCCTGTGCCTCCAGCCCCCATATGCACCAGTGTACAACCTCTGCCCTATCCAGCCCTGCAAGGTAGAATTTGAATCATGGTAGTTGGGGGGAGGAAGCATACAAGATCTGGGGGAAAGCTGTGTTCTTCATCGGTACTACCTCGCACCCTGACTGACCCATCTCCTCTTCTAAACCCCTCTATGAAGGGATCTCCAGTGGCCATAAGGCCTCATTTATATTACAAAAGAACTCCCTTCTTTTCAAACAGGATCATGTCCACCAAGGTTCAAATTTCTCACATATTTTGAGGGGGCTACAGATCAATCCATAATGGTTCTTTTGGGTAGCTGTAACAACTGGCTACCAATCGAGTGACTTAAACAGCAGGCATTTGTTCTCTCACTTTTCTGAAGGACAAAGGGTTAAAATTAAGGTGTGGGCAAGATTCATTCCTTCTGAGAGCTCTGAAGGAGAATCAAAGTAGCCTCTCTCTGCTTCTGGTCACTGCTGCTAATCCTTGATATTTCTTGGCTTATAGATGCACTGATCCAATCTCTGCCAGTGTCTTCACACGGGGTCTCTGTGTGCCCACTCCCCTTCTTATAAGAACACACCAATCAGTGCATGTAGTATCCATCTGAAATCTAAACCCAGAAAGATGGAGCTCTTGAAATACTTATCTAAGCACATCTGCCAAGACCTCCTCTCCAAGTAAGGCCATAGCCTCAGGTCCCATGTGAACATGAATGGGTGTGTGTGAATGTGATTTAATGTACTACAGAGGGCACGCTTTGGCCTCAGGAGGAGTGTTTCGCCATTACCTGCTTCACAGCCCTGAGATTGCCCAGGCATTTGCCACATTTTCTTGTCTTCCCAACATTTATCCACCATTAGGCCTTTTTCCCTAAGTTAGTCAAGCGTCAGTTTCTGTCACTTGTGATCATGACCCTCCCTCCCGCCCAGGTCACAAATTTAAAGTGACACAGGCAGTTTCTTTAATGGGCACTATGTTATCCTGACTAGCAAGCATTGCTAAGGAGGGAGGATGAATCAGGGAGAACCCGCTTGCTTCATCTAGCTTCGGGGCAGTCCACAGAGGATTGATCCCTGAGCCACTAACGAATTTTGCAACTGTCACAGAACAATGCAAATAAGTAAGATCCACATCTGCTGAACACCATCATGAGGTCAAACTGTGTGTAAATAAATGCCTGTTTCAAAGAGTGAGTAAATCCTATGGTAAGGAGTGACAGGGCTTTGTTGGCATAAACCCAGCAAGGCATTATGGGTCGGATATTAATGAACTCATGCTCCTGGGCCTCACAGAGCCCCAGCTCAACTGCTTCAGCTTGTTGACAAACTGAACTCAGGGTACCCGGAGAGAGCACTACCATTTTGATGAACAAGGTTGGTTGGGGATGATGCTTCCTAACTTGCATTTTAATATAAATTTGATGATTCATCTGAGCAATGTGGAAAGAGCACTCAGATAAAAGAGAGGGACAAACATCAAGTGACCAGAGGATGAAACTTCTTTCTAATCTGTGCCCACTGGAATTGCTTCTTGGGAAGGTATTTTTTGGGGGTGTGGGGTTGTTCCCCTACCCTGCTCCAAGCCTTCCTCCTCATGCCCACCCCCACCCCAGCATACATCCTACTGGGAGAATGTCTCTGAATAATGAAGTTTTAATAAATGAAGCTTTAATGAGCCTGATAGTCTGCCTAAGACCCCTTCAAACTGTAGTCTTTCATTTGTATTCTTCCATCCTTTCTGAAGAAATGAACCTGATGGCAGGTAGTATGTTTCCTTTCCAGGATGAGCTGATAGAGCCTCTCGCTGCTGCAGTGGGAGGTGAAACATTAAAAGGCCCTCTGTGGCCATGAGACATTCCCACTCTCCAAGAGACACTGGGCAGGTTTGCTGAAGCTCCTCAGAATTGACTAGTGGCCCTGGTCCACCCATCTCAACCAACCCAGTCTTCATTTGCACTGCATGCCCTCTCTGAGCTCCAACTGCATGCTTCATTTGAGGATGACAAAGCCTCTATTGTCTGAGAAGATGCGCAGACATATGAACTAATCAATGCTCCCCCTGTCCCCGGGGAGTGTGAAATTCTCCCATCATGACCCACCAGCTTCCCTGGAAATTCCTATCTTAACTCAGGCACTTAATATCAATGGTGTCTCTGCTTCCTTTCTTCTTGCACACCCCCCAGGCATTAACTGTCATCCTTCCTCTCCCTAAAATATACTTTGAATCTATTCACTTCATGCCATCCCTACTGCCCCAAGGTGTGTCTTGCATTGACTATGAAACTAGATTCTGTATCCATTTTCCAGGGCTGTCAAAACAAAGCATCGTAAATCAGGTGGCTTTTAAGAACAGTCCACCACCTGTCTATCAGTTCGTGGTGCAGTGGTAGCTAGAGTGCTGCTGTGAAATTGGAAGCTGTGCCACCGATATGACAAACCCCAGAAGGGTCAGCAATGATGGGCAGGCTTCAGTGGAACCTCGAGCCCTGTGGTGCTCAACCTTCCTTTAATACAATTCCTCATGTTGTGGTGACCCCCAACCATAAAATCATTTTCCTTGCTACTTCATAACTGTAATGTTGCTACTGCCATGAATCGGGTGACTCGTGTTAAAAGGTCGCTGGACCCCAAAAGGGGTCACAACCCACAGATTGAGAACCACTGCTCTAGCCTAAGGCAGACTAGGAAGAAAGACCTGGTGATCTACTTCCAAATATTAACAAATGAAAGCCTATGGGTCACAAAAAAATATGGTCCTATACAGTGCTGGAAGATGAGCCACTGACCTGCAAACAACAGCTACAAAAATAGACTCAAACACACCAACAAAGGCCTGCTGAACTCCAAAGCCCTAACAAACCCACTGCCCTCAAGTCCATGCCAACTCGTAGCGGCCCTATAGGACAGGGGCGAACTGTGTATTAGTCTGGGTATGCTAGAGGAAAATCGAGTGAGACTCATGTGTATGAGAGAGAGTTGGTGGTTTTTAAAAATCATTTCCCTATTATTTAATCTTTATATTTGGGATTTATACAACTCTTATCACAATCCATCCATCCATCCATTATAAAGCACATTTATACATTCATTGCCCTCATCATTGTCAAAACATTTGCTCTCCACATAAGCCCCTGGCACCTGCTCCTCATTTTTCTCCTCCCTCCCCACTCCCCCCTCCTTATGAACCCTTGATAATTTTATTGGGGGCTCATACAACTCTTATCACAGTCATTCCATCCATCCATCCATCCATCCATCCATCCATCCATCCATCCATCCACCCACCCATTGTGTGTCAAGTACATTTGTACATGTGTTGCCCTCATCCTTCTCAAAACATTTGCTTTCTACTTGAGCCCTTCGTATCAGCTCCTCATTTCCCCACTTCCATCCTCCTCCCCCTCCCTCATAAATCCTTGGTAATATATAAATTATTTTGTCATATCTTACACGTCAAACATCTCACTTCCCCCACTTTTCTGTTGTCCGTCCCCCAGGGCAGAGATTTTATGTAGATCCTTGTAATCGATTCACCCTTTCTACCCCACCTTCCCTCCACCCTCCTGGTATTGCCACTCTCACCACTGGTCCTGAAGGGATCATCTGTCATGGATTCCCTGTGTTTCCAGCTCCTGTCTGTACCAGAGTACATGTTCTGGTCTAATTCTACCTTATAAATCCAGAGAGAGAGTTTTATATCAAACAGTAATTGTACATTAAGCAAACGTCCCAGCCCAGTGCACATCAAATCCATAAGTCTGGTATTAGCCCATATGTCTGATACCAATCTATAAATTCCTTTTCAGACCCATAAAACATGTTCAGTGATGCTGAATGCAGGATAATCACAGGCCAATGGGTGGAAAGTCTTGTGGATCCAGTGGCATTGTAAGCATCTCAGTGCTGGCTGCGATCTCTCTGAGGCTTCTTTGGCTTCAGAGGTCTGGTCGCATCCATTTGGCTTGCCTTCTGCAATGTCTCCCAAGGAGTAGCAGAGAGAGAGAGAGAGAGAGAGAGAGAGAGAGAGAGAGAGAGAGAGAGAGAGAGAGAGAGAGAGAGAGAGAGAGGTGTCTTCCACCTCCAAGGAGGAAGTACCAGATTTCTCAGAGTTCTCAGAAGGAGGCTATGCCCACATAAAAATCTCACTGACTATCTCCAGATTGGCAGCCTAAACTCCACGCCTACACTCCTAATCCTTAACTTGACACAAGATTAGGTGACTACCACAGGCTCCTAATCCATAACAAGCCCGTTTATTTTTTCCCTGCATACCGACACCAATCCAATACCCAAAGCTTTACACAATGGGTGGAGATCTACTTCTAAAACATGAATATAGAAAAATCGCTTTTGCTTGAAGGCTCTCAAGGAAATGCTCACTGAAAACTCCATTCCTATTATCTCACCTCCCCCAAATTAGTCTTCTTCTGGACTTTCAGTCACACCAAGATCTCTCCTGCCCCAAGGCCTTTACATGCACTGTAACCTCTTCCAAGCCCTTAAGTGCCAAGTTCAAAGTTCCAGTTAATCTCCCTGATCCTGAATTTTAAGAACTGTGTGTTTGGGAGGGAAGGGGTTGGGCTGTTTGTTGAACTGCTGGGTTTTGGAGCCATTTGTCATGCAACCTCATTTTGTCAATGACTGGTTAATTAATGCAGCATTCATTTGCCCTTCTTCCACTCACAGCACATGGCTTGTATCTTTGGGATCACTCTTCCACCATGCTCCATCTCCATGCTTCTGCTGGCATTGACCCAATCTGCCAGCTCCAGGCCTGGCTAGTCAGGGCATGACTTTCCTCTGTCCAAAGGGACTGGGTCAGACTCAGTATGAGACTCATGCTAGGTTAATGATATCTAACCCTAAAAAATGCCCCAGAAACAATTTCCTCATTGCCAATGAGTCCATTTTGAATCATAGAAGGTCCCTGTGGGGTTTCTCAGACTGTAAATATTTATGTGAGCAGAAAGTTCCATCTTTTTCCCTATGAGGTAGCTGGTAGGGTAGCACTGCCAACCTTGCAGTTAGCAATCCAATGCTTACCTGATAGTACCGCCAATGATTAGAAAGGAAAAGAGCCTCTCTCTAATAGAATTCCTGAGCTTCTAGATAAAACTACAGCTGTCATCAGGAAGCCTGCGTGAAACTCAAAAGGAAACAGCTCTGAAAGGAAAAGGTTCAAACTCTGATGGTATCAACTGAGTGCCAGAACCCAGCTATTCCTGATGCTCTGTCTCCAGACTTACAAATTCCATAAACCTACCCATTAATTCCTTCTCCTGCTCCTTCCCTTCTCACGCCCCAAGGTACTTTGACTTAGCTTTGAAGGCACTCACAACTTCACGGGTTCTGCCTTGCACAGGTGTCTGCTTGCTTCCAGTTCAGTCCTGACATTGTCCCTATCTTTAGCCATGTTAGGCTTGCGTCCTAGAGCTTTCCTTTGCTTGTCTCCCTATTGCTCTTGTCCTATGAAGTCTGTGGCTTTATCTTTAAGTCTAAGTCCTGCCCTTTCGCTTTCGTAGAAATCTGTCTCTGTATCTTGGCTCATGGCAGGTTGTGTCCTTCAAAGATGACTGTCCTAATGTTGCACATCGCACATTCTCTTGTTACAAGATGAGTTTGTGTTCATTTTTCCAGAAACAGGGCCTGCTTTCCCTCTTCCTTGCATCTTGGCAGGCCTTTGACTATGGCAGAAGTGTTGCTCTGTGACTTCCACCTGGTCGTATTGGGTTGTTCACCATTGGGACCCTGTCAGGATGTTGCAAGGAAGACCAAGCCAAATGAAAATGTCACATATAGGGTTCTTCTTGAGCTCCAACCAATAGAAGTATCAGTCGTGTGAGGGAGTGAGTCTTAAGAGAGCTGCAGCCTCTGTCCTTTGTGCTACCCCAGCTAATGCTTGATGAAGCCAAAACTAGTGTCCTCACTGAGCTCTGCCCAGATTGCAGATTTGTGAGCAAAATTGATATCATCATTACTTTAAGATGTTATTTGTGGGGATACTTTCTGTTAGCAGCAGATTATCAGAATACTGCCTAATCAGACTGCATTGCCAGTTTTACACTCTCTCTCTCCATATATAGATATAGATATCCTCCACTCATCTGTCAGTTGGTTGTACTATAATGGTTTGTGTATTGTTATGGTGCTGGAAGCTCTGTTCCCAGAATTTCAAATACCAGCAGGATTGCCCATGGTGGACAGGTTTCAGTGAAGCTTCTAGACTAAGACAGACAAGGAAGAGGGGCCTGCTTGTCCACTTCCAAAAATTACTGAAAGAAAACCTTATGGATCACAAGAGAACACTGACTGACTAATGTGTTTTGGACACACTATCAGTGGACAATTGCTAGAGGAAGACATCATATTTGATGAAATAGAGGGACAGGGAAGATCCTTATTGAGGCAGATTGACCTAATCGCTGCAACAATGGACTTCAACATTCAGGAATGTGTGACAATGGTGCAAGATCAGACAGCACTCCATTCCATTTCATATAAGGTCTCCATGGATCACAGTAGACTTGATGGCACTCTCTATATGTTTGTCTTCAGTGACTTCCCAGAGGGCTGCTCTGCCTGGCAGCCTCTATTCTTCATGCTTCCAAATGGGGAGCACAACAGGTCCATAGTCACTGATATTCCCCTCAATCCCCAGGTCAAGTAAGGAGGCATGAAACTATGTTGTTCTCTTTGCCTTGTCTCTCTTCCTTTTCCCCTCCTCCAACAGGGTTAGAGGGGGTAAATACTTACCTTGCAGTCTAGAAGAGAATTTCTTCCACACCAAAATCTTCTCCTTCCTCAAAAGGCACATACATGCTTTTCGCCTTGTTTTGAATTAAAATGGCAGATGGGATGGTAGGAAAGAAAATGAACTAGTCTAACAGAATGGCCAAACAGATTTACCTTCCACATAAGAATGCAAATAACTCCTCAATCTTGTTATAGAGTCATGATATGATGAGCTCCATCAAAGCAGAGTAGAACACCACGGAGGTCAGACCAGAAAGACCATATTGAGTTGATTTTGTATGAGAGATTCTAGTTGCTAATTATACTTTTCATAACAGACAGATGGCAGGTATAGAAGCCCAGACTTAAAATGTCTTTATCGAATTGCCTGCCTAAATATATATTTGCAATATGGTCCTCAAAGGGAAAACTTTCTTTACCTTAAATTCCATTTCTTCTTCCCCTTTTTTATGTAATTTTATTGAAGTATCATTGATGTACAATAAACCATAGTGTGTTTTGCTCTTTGAGGTTTTTAAAAAGAATCATTTTATTGGGGGCTCCTACAACTCTTATCACAATCTATACATACATCCACTGCGTACATTTGTTGCCATCATCATTCTCAAAACATTTGCTTTCTACTTGAGCCCTTGGTAGTAGCTCCTCATTTCCCCTCCTTCCCCCTTCCCCTCCCTCATGGACCCTTGATAATTTATAAATTATTATTCTGTCCTATCTTACACTGTCCGACATCTACCTTCACCCACTTTTTTGTTGTCCCTCCCTCATGGAGGAGGTTATATGTAGATCCTTGTAATCAGATCCCTCTTTCTACCCCACCTTTCCTCCATCCTCCTGTTATTGCTACTCTCAGCACTGGTCCTGAAGGGGTCATCTGTCCTGGTTTCCCTGTGTTTCCAGTTCCTATATGGACCAGTGTATATTCTCTGGTCTAGCCAGGTTTGTAAGGTAGAATTGGGATCATGATAGTGGGCGCGGTAGCATTTAGGAATGAGAGGAAAGTTATATGTTTCATCGTTGCTACACTGCATCCTGACTGGCTCATCTCCTCCCAGCGACCCTTCTGTAAGGGGTTGTCCAGTTGCCTACAGATAGATCTTGGATCCCCTAACTGTACCCCCCCCCCTCATTCACAATGATATGATTTTTTTGTTCTTTGATGCCTGATACCTGATCCCTTCTACATCTTGTGATCACACAGGCTGGTGTGCTTCTTTCATGTGCGCTTTATTGCTTCTGAGTTAGATGGCCACTTGTGAACCTTCTAGTCTTTAAAACCCTAGACTCTTTATCTTTTGATAGCTAGGCTCCATAAGCTTTCTTCACCACATTTGTTTATACACCCACTTTTTGTCTTGAGTGATTGTGTCGGGAAGGTGACCATCATGGAATACCAGTTCCTTAAATTCCATATCTATAGGCTTAAGTCTTACCCACAGGAAACCTATTTTTATTTTATCCCTGGAACAAAATCTTGCAATAATTTTCTCTTTTTGGGCAAGTCCATCCTCAATCACTTATCCTTTAACATTTACAAGAATTTATCTGTAACCAACCCCATTTACATAGTCTCATTCATGCTATTTCCACAATAATTGCTAATAACCCTATTTTTTAGAATCGGCAGAAAGCATCAGCATCAATATCCCATTGCCACTGGGTTGATTTCAACTCAGCGGTACCCTATAGGACAGAATATTATTGCCTCATAGGTTTCCAAGGCTGAAAAAAATCTCTTTATTGTGAGTTGGGTGAAGGTTTACAGAATACATCTGTTTTCCATTTGACAGTTCACACATATTTTGCTTCATGATATTGACTGCAGTCTGCTCAACGTAATATCACTTATCGCACTTCCTCCTTGTATCTCCTGTTTCCATTCCCCCTTCTTTCCTGACCCCTCTGAACTTTATCTTTGAATAAATTATATCCTTTTGATTCAAAGAGTTGATTAGTGTTACTTTTTACCTTATAGATCTACCTATTGTTTGGCTGAAGATTGAGCCAAGGGAGTGAGTTCAGTTCCAGATCTGAAGGTGCCTAAGGACAACAGTCTTGTGGGTTCCAAGAATCTCTCTCTGAGCAATACCACTGAACATTTAAAATAAGTTTAAACTTTGTTGCACATATTTCTCCTATTCTATCCCAAAATTCCAAAGCAAACTCATTATCATTGTGTTGAAGCTGACTCATATAGACCCTACAAGATAGAATAGAACTTCACCCTTTGATTTTCCAAGGCTTATATCTTTACCAGAGCAGACAAACTCCTATTTCTCACATGGACCAACTGATAGGTTAGAACCACTTTCCTTGTGGTTAGGAGATCAATGAGGAGTCCACTCTGCCATTAGAGCTCGTTAAGATTGCGATCCAGCATCCCCTAATGCTATCCCTCTCCGATCAGTTGGTAGTGTTAATCAATGTAAATCTTAAGGGGGTCAGACTGCCACATCGTAACTCTTCCTTGGGGAAGATGGTGGGTTTGAACTGCTGATTGATTAGCCCTTAAGTGCTTAATTACTGCCTCACCAGGGTTCTCCTTAACATCAAAACAGTGGACACTTATTGGTTTATCTTACTGGTCTCTGTTCCCTAAAAATTGCACTTCATCCACAGGGTTTTCTTCCACAACACACAGCTGCTAGTGTTTTTGGTTTGTTTTTCCACATGACTTCACCTTCCTGGTCAAAGCTGATTTGTCCAGGGCTAAACACACAATGAAAACATAGCCATATTTGCACACTACAAAATTTGAAGTGAGACAGCAAGCTATTTGTTGAGTTTTTTGAATGACTGAAGTCTATAAGGAAGTGTTATGATACAGGAAACAGTGAGTTTTGATGTCCAGGATCTATGCTGGGGACCCAGTTGGCACTCCGAATGACTATTCAAAGTGATGGTATGAATTCTCCTCTTCCATGACCTACACATATAATAGCTATAACCACTAAGTCCATGATTTGACAAATGTCTTGTGTGATTGATTTTGGGTTCCCCATAGGATTAGATCCTGAGACAAAGGTTTTAATTAAGCCATTTTCTGAGGAGATATCAATAAGGAAATGGGAAATAGAAAAGAGAAAGAAGGCAGCCAATGAAAAGTACATTATCAAACAATTTAAAATTGTGAGCAACTGGAGGTTAATCTTACTGGAGACACTGTAGAAAATCCACTAGTTTCTGCCCAGAATGTGAGGGAGTGTGGCTATTTGTCCAACAACTCCTATGGGTCATTGGTTAAGGGTTACTCCAGGAAGCAAGAATTAACTCCACAACCTCCTAAGCCATGCATGCTCAGGTACAGTGGTCTACAGAAACTAGAGAAAGCAAGAAGAGAGATGTGCTGGCCATTCGGAATTAGGCTAGCATGCCAACTTGTCAGACATGTCAGGTTCTTGAACTATCATAACTTGAAAGTCATCATGATCCTGTGAGATATACCACTGGTATTTCAAACACAAGCATAGTTACCCGTGGTGGAAAATTTTCAGAAAAGCTTACAAGCTAAATAGACTAGAAAGAATAACCTGCCAATCTACATCTGAAAAAAATAGTGGTGTTTGTGGAGCACATTGATAGCAGTGGAATATTGTTTCATATAGTGCAGGATGATGAACCCCTCAAGTTGGAAGACACTCAAAATATAATTGGGGAAGAGCTGTCTCCTCAAAGTAGAGTTGACCTTAGTGATATAAAGTTTTCAGGACCTATATTTGTTGATGTGGCAATGACTCAAAATGAGAAGAAACAGCAGTACTGCAATAATCACTAACAAGAAGATGGGATGCATGAAATATGGATCTAGAAAAATTGGAAGCCATGAAAAAATGGAACACATAAAGATCAAACACTCTAGGTGTTATTGAACTGAAATAGACTGGTATTGGCCATTTTGAATGTCACAATAATATGGTTTACATACCAGAGTAACAAATTTGAAAGGAATGGATGACTTTCATGTTAAAAATGAGAATGTTTCAACATCGATTCCAATGTTCACCATTGTTAGGTGTAGTATATATTACACCTACAAGGATGAATAATTAATAAAGTTATTATTCAAATTTACACACCAACCACTAATGCTAACAATAAAGCCATTGAGGATTTTTACCAACCTTTTCAGTCTGAAATTGATGAAACATGCAATCAAGATTACTGATGATTTGAATGCAAAAATTGGAAACTAAGGAGGAGGATCACTAGTTAGAAAATATGGCCATGGGGATGGAAGCCACATGGGAGATCTCATGATAGAATTTTCCAATAAGGATGGCTTATTGATTGAAGATTTATTTTTCAGGGATGTAAACAGTAACCATAGACATGGATCATGTATATTCGATAGAAATACACACGAATTAAATCAACTATATCTGTTGAAATAAACTACTATACATACTCGAGTATAACCCAAGGCAACTAATTTTATCCCCCAAAGCTGGGGTGCTTTTTCAGCATAAAAAATGTGCTGAAAAAACCTCGGCTTATACTCAAGTATTTACGGTATAAAGAAGTTCAATATCATCAGTCACGAGACTGGAGACGAACTGTGGAACAAACCATCAATGGCAAATTCAACTCGAATTCCAACAAAATTAAAACAAGTCCCCAAGAGTCAAAGTATGAATTTGAGTATATCTCATCTAAATTAGAGGATACTTCAAGAAGAAAGTTGACACATTGAACACAAATCACCTGAGATGATACGAGTTCTGCAATAATATCAAGAACATCATAAATAAAGAAATTCAAAGATAATTAAAAAGATAGAAACTAAAGAAAAGACAAAACGATGTCACCTTGAATGTGGAGTAGCTGAAGCCAATGAAAGAAATGATGAAGTACGAAAAAGAGAGAGAGAAATATAGAAATAATTGATGAAGTAAAGACGCTGAATAAAGAAGCTGAACATAAAATTTCAAAGGGGAATTAAAAAAGATGGAATAAAGAATTATATGAAAAGGTGCAAAGACCTGGAATTAGGACAGCAAAAATGAAAAGCATGTGCATTTCACTAGCTGAAAAAATTGAAGAGAAATTCAAAATACAGAATTACACAGATAGCATCAAAAGAAGATGAAAGGGATTCACTGACCACATGAAGCCCAGGCTCCACAGCGCTGAGTCCAGAAGACCAAGATAGCATAGGGTTCTCACTGCAGATTGCTCTGAAAGTGCTCACAGTAGTAGGCCCTGGATCAATTGGGGAAAATGTAGAACTCAAAATAAGAAGACTAACCTTAGGATGTGATAGGCACTAGTGGAATTCCCATTTGACACCTGACCTCACCTCCATGGCTCAACTTTCAGCCCCCAAATAGGAGACCTATACTGTCAACGATGTACAATTCAGAGCCCAGCATTTGTCAGGGAGTTACTCAGAAGGCAGGAAGGCATGGGAACGAAAGACCAATGGAAACGGCAAACAAAGGGAGGGAATAGGAAAAGTAGTATTGCATTGTAGGTATTGCAATCAATATCATAAAACATTGCATGAATTGTAAAGAAAATCAATTTACTCTGTAGATTTTCCCTCACATCACAATCAAAACAGTGTAAAAAGAAAATAAGTCATATGACCGAGTACTCTGGTAGATCTTGCTGAAGACCAATTTCCAGTGTTAAAAGATGTCACTTTGAGGAATAAGGCACAGCTGAGCCCTAGTGGTATAGTGGTTACAAACATAATGCGTCAGAACCAACCAAGTTGGGTTGCTCAACACAAGATCAGCAGTTCTGCTCCCATACAAAGTTCCAGTATTGGAAACCCACAGGGATATCTCTCCCCTGTCCTATAGAGTTGCTAAGGGTTGGAATCAACTTGATGGCAGTGAACTGGATGTAAGCCAGGCTGACTAGAGACACAAATCAAGTGACACTCATATATGTGCAATAAATCGTTTTTAATCAAGAAGTCATTATAGTATTTCTATTTCAAGGAAATATCCCAGGCCAGTCCAACTCAAGTCCATAAGTCCAACACTAGCCCATAAGTTCCTTTCCAACTTACGCAGTTACATGCAATGATGCAGAATGCAGGGATGTCAAAGGCCAGTGATTGCAATGTCGTGTGGACCCAAGGTCGATGGAAGCATGGCAAGACTCTGGCAGCTCTCAACGTGGGCAGGAAGCAGTCAGGTGAATGCAAAAAGAAGGGGAGGTTCCCAGGGCCCTCCTTATGAGAAGGCCATGGTCACAAAGAGGCACCATCAGGCTATGGTGTGATTGACAGATTGGATACCAACCTTACACTTTTACATATCTTCAAACTGACATAAAATTATGTAACTATCATACTATGGCATTTTCAATCACCTCATATGTACTTGAAAATGGACAATAATTATGAAAGGTAAAATAAAAGTTGATGTCTTTGAATTATGATGCTGGTGAAGAATATTGAATATTCCATGGACTTTCAGAAGAAGGAACAAATCTTTCTTGGCGGAAGTAGAGCCAGAATGCTTCCTAGACGTGAGAATGGCAAGACTTCATATCACATACTTTGGACATCTTAACAGCTGAGCATAGTCCCTAGAGAAGGATATCATACTTGGTAAAGTGGAGTGGTGAAAAAAAGAAGGTCCTCAATGGGATGAATTGGCATACTGGCTGCAAAAATGGTCTCCAATATTAACTGTGAGGAAACAGGCTGTGGGTGCTATGAGTTAGAGCCAAATTAACAGTGTCTAACAATGACAACTCCCCTCCCGCGCCCCATCTGTCAATTTGCTGCACTGTGGTAGCTTGTGCTTTGCTGTGATGCTGAGAGTTAGTCCACTAGTACTTCAAATACCAGGCAGGATCACCCACGGTGAACAGATTTCAACACAGCTTCCAGACTAAGAACTGACAGGACGACAAAACAATCAGTCCACTTCTGAGGGATTCACCATTGAAAACTTTATGCATAGCAGTAAAATATTGTCTTTTATAATGCCAGAAAATGAGTCCCTCAGATTGCAAAACGATCAAAATATCACCGAGAAAGAGAGCTTCCTCAAAGTAGAGTCCACCTTAATGATAACTCAAAACCTCACAACAGGAGCTGTAGATAACATCATAATAAATGGAGAAAATATTGAAGTTATCAAGGATTTCGTCTTGCTTAGATTCACAGCTAATGCTCATGGAAACAACAATCAAAAAACCAAATAACATATTGCATTAGGCAAATCTACTGCACATAACCACTTTAAAGTACTGAAGATAAAGAATTTCACTTAGGATTAAGTTGCGCCTGGCCCAAGGCATGGCATTTTCCGCCACACCTTATGCATGTGAAATTTGAACATTGAATGAGAACGACTGAAGGAGAACTGGTGCATTTGAATTAAGGTACTGACAAAAAAAATACTGAAAGTACCATGGGTGGAGAGAAGAACAAATAAATCTGTCTGAGAAGAAGTGCAGCTAAATGTTCCTTGGCAGATAGGATGGCGAGACTTCATCTCATGTACTTTGCAGATGTTATCAGGACAGACCAGTCCCTGGAGGACATCATACACATTACAGTGGAGGGGTTGCAAAAAGAGGAAGACACCCGATCAAATGGATCGAGACAATTCCTACAACAATGGACTCAAACATAACAAAATTTTTGAGTATGGGGCAGGACCAGGCAATGTTTCATTCTGTTGTGTAGGCATTATTATGAGACAGAACTGACTTGAAGGCATCTAGCAACAAAGTGTACTAAAGCTTCTTCTGGCACCTTCATTTGCTAATGGATTATAATTCAAAATGAGAAAAATCATTGCAACCATTCATTAATAATCAGAACATGAAACGTGCAAAATAAGAATCTAGGAAAATTGGAAATCATAAAAAAACGGAATCTGACCTATAAAGATCAATATCCTAGGCATTGGTGAGTTGAAATAGTCCCTTTGAATCTTAAAATGATAAGAATGACTATGCTGACAGTGACAAATTCAAAAGAATGTGTCTTTCATCCTCAAAAAGAGCATTTTTAGATCTATCTTGAAGTGCAATGCTGCCTGTGACAGAATAATATTTATCTTCATACACAAGGAAGGCCGGTTAATAGAACCATTATTCAAATTTTCTCACAAACCACTAAAGCCAATGAACAATTGTACCAACTTCTTTAGTCTGAAATTGACCACACATGTACTGAAAATGCATTAATAATTGCTAACAATTGGAATGCACGCATGGAAACAAAAAGGAAGGAAGAGTAATTAGAAACTATGGCTTTGGGGATCGAAAAGAAGCTGAAGACTGCATGAAAGAATTCTGCAAGAGCAATAACTTCCTCATTGCAAACACCTTTATTCAACAACAGGAGCGGCATATATACATGTGGAAAACACAGGAATGGAATTGATTAAATCTGTGGGAAGACATGATAGAGAAGCTCAATATCATTGAGACAAAACAAGACCGGGGGCCAACTATGTAAAAGACTATCAATTACTAATATGCAAGTTCAAATCAAACCTGAAGAAAATTAAAATAAGAACGCAAAAGAGCCCAAATACAGTCTATATTATATTTGTGGTCGGCTGGGGTTTCTAGAGAAACAAACCAGTGATACTGATACATGTAGAAGAAGGAAATTTATATCAATAAAGAATTTTACATTAAGAAGTCCACACAACAAGAAACCCCAGTCCAACTCCAGCCCATAAATCAGATGCAAACTAGAGGCCCTTCCAGACTCCTGAAGCTGTTGGAGGAATAGCCCAAGAAACAGGAAAACCACAGGTTGGTGGAAGCAGAGTTGGGAGAATCCAATGTCAACAGGCAGTTGGCAGGCCACAGACAGCTCTTAGGGTCAGCAGGTCTCATGGTGATTGCCATCCCAAGAAGCCAGACGTAGGGTCCAGGGTCATTTCATCAGGAAGAAAAAGAGTGAGCCCATTCTCCACAGTCTACTTATAGCTATGAAATAGGTCATACCCCCAAGGATAGTGTGAGCTGCACCTTCTGAAGATCCTGGTCAAGCTAAATTGACACGAAACCTTACTATCACAAATATCTCACCTGAATTTAGAGCCTATCTCAAGAATGGTTCGGACATATTGAACATTAATGATCAGCTACCAGAAGACTTGTGAAATAGCATAAAGGTCATCAATCTTTTTTTTTTTGTCATGTCACCTGTGGCTATTTATTTATTTATCATAAATCATTTTATTGGGGGCTCCTCAAAAAGATCATTAATAATACAGGAAAGAAAGAAAATACTACAGTGGATATCAGAGGAGACTGGGAAACTTGCTCTTGAACCTAAAGCAGTTAAAGCAAATGGAAGAAATGATGAAATAAAAGAGTTGAACAGAAAAATTTGAAAGGACAGCTTGAGAAGATAAAGTAAAGAATTATATTGTAACGTGTAAAGACCTGGAATTAGGAAAGCAAAAGGAATGGGTACAGTCAGCATATCATAAATTGAAAGAACAGAAGAAAAAATCCAAGCCTCGGATTACAATGTTCAAGGATTATTTATCAAACTATTGAATGATGTAGGGAGAATCCAAAGAATATGGACGGAGTGTACAGAGTCTCTGTTCCCAAGAATTAGTTGAGGTTCTACTAGTTCAAAAGGCCAAGAGGAAGTTGAAGCTGCAATGTAAGCATTAGTGAAAAGCAAGGAAGGGATAGGAATGGAAATATTTCAACATGCTCATGCAGTGATAGTCCATGTCAAGAAATTTGGAAGATAGCTATCTGGCCAACCAACTGGAAGTGATTAATATTTGTGTCCATTCTAAAGAAATATGACGCAACAAAATCTGCAAATTAATTTAAAATAACATTAATATGACATGCAAGTACAATTTTATTGACGATACCTTTAAAAGTAGTTATAGCAATATGTCAACAGGAAGCTGCCAGAAATCCAGGCTGTATTAAAAGAGGGCATGGGGTAAGGTATATCAATGCTCGTTTCAGATGGACCTTGGCTGAAAACAGAGGATACAAGGAAAATGCTTACTTACGTACTATTGACTATGCAGAGGATTTTACTGTGTATCATAACAAACTTTGGGTAGCATATGAATACATATGAGAACAATGGGAATTCCCGTACATTTAATTGTGCTCCTGTGGTACCTGTACACAAACCAACAGGAAGTGGTTCGAATAGAACAAGTGGATAGTGCGTGGTTTAAAATCAGGAGAGTGTGTGTTGTGGTTATATCCTTTCACCATATGTGTTAGACAGGGTTCTCTAGAGAAACAAAACCAGGACATTTATGATTTGATAGATAGATAGAACACGAAGGAATATAACAGCTAATTAGTCCACATAGCAGTACAAAGGACTCAGTTTAACTCACTTCCATGCAACAGTAAATATGGCAGTACAGCCAGGCAGCAAACTGCAGAACTAGGTAAGGCAGCCACACACTGGTCTGATCACCAGATAGCAACTGAGAGATAGGTGTGGCTTGCTGAGCCATTTATCTCTTTGCCCACGAAACAAACTGCTAACTTATTAATCCCACATGTTCTTATTGGCCAGGTTGGCACTATAAACCTACCTATCTATCACACTATACTTATTCAAATAATCTGAGAAGTTGCTCTGTATGAAGAAGTTGAGGCATCTGGTTTGGAGGAAGAATCATTAACAACCTGTATTATGCAGATGACCCAATCTTGCTGGCTGAAAGTCAATAGGCCTTGAAGTACTTACTGATAAAGCTCATATAGTACACCTTCAGTATGAATTAGTCTTCAACACTAAGAATACAAATGTCTTCTCAACTTGACAAATATAAACACACAATATCATTACAAATAGAGAAATGTAGCTAAACTCTATTTTACTTGGACCCACAATCAATACTCACAGAAGCAGCAGTCAATAAATCAACGTATTTCATTGGAAAAATCTGTTGTAAAAGACCTCTTTAAAATGTGAAAGAGCAAATGTTTTACTCTGGGGATTAGCAAATTATGCCTGCTTTTAGCCTTGATATTTTTAATCACCTTAGATGCATGTGAAAGGAGTCTTAATTTCAGTGTCTGGTATGGGTTGAATGACTAACAGCAAGGTTGGTGGTTCAACCCACTTGCTGCTCCACAGAAGAAAGAGGAAGCTATTTGACCCTGTAAAGATTTACAGCCTTGGAAACCCTATATGGTCACTATGAATAAGAATAGACTTGATGGTAATGTTTGACATATGCATGTGAAAGATGGACCATAAATAGGGAAGACTGAAGAAAATATGATGTTGCAAATAATATTGAATATACCATGAATGCCCAGCAGAACAAAGAGGTCTATCCCGGAAGAAGTACAGCCAGAATGTATTTTAGAAGTGAGGATGGTAAAACTCCATTTCATATACTTTGAACATGGTATCAGGAGAAATTAGTCCCTAGAAAAGGACAAAATACTTGGTAGAGCATCGTCAAAAAACAGGTAAGCCCTGAATGAGATGGATCAACACAGTGGCTGTAACAATAGGCTAAAATATGACCATTGTGAGGATGTCACAGGACTAGAAAGGCTTTTATTCTATTGTGCATAGGGTCACTATAAGTGGCAGTGCGTGAGTTTTTGTTGATTAACAACACTGGGATATGAGCAATGTGCCCATGGCATATGCTAAACTGTCACCATGCTGGACACAGTTGATCTTTGTGGCTTTAGAGGGTAATTATTTAGAGGGTTATGATTCCACTGAATTTTTTTCTGTGTATTCAAACTATTCCATCCTAAGATTCCACATATCTATCCAAACCAAGCTCACTGCCATTGAATCAATGCTAACTCATATCGACCCTACAGGACATGGGTAAAATTGTACCTGTGAGGTTCTGAGACTGTACCTCTTTACAGAGTAGAGTCCCATCTTTCTCCCGAAGAGCAGCCGGTGATTTCAAAATACCGACCGTGCAATTAGCGGCCCAATGTGTAACCAAGAACTATTCAGGGAAGCTAGAGGGAGAGCATGAAAAGAAATGAGTAGTTGAGGTGGTTGGATGCGCATCCATCCCTTTGTTCTACTCTCTATGACTTTTTCTGAGTTCATTCAAAATGTAAATTAAGACACAAAATAGAATTCTACCCAACCCTGCTATATGCCTAAACAGTATCCATTTTTCTCATTCTTACTACTAATAGAAGCTCAATTTTGTTTAGGGTGATAATGTACCTACTTAAATCGCTCCCTCCTAGGCTCCCTTGCAGCTATGCATAAGCATTTGACCCAGTTTGGGCCAAATATGTGTAGGTGAAAGATACTGAGTAGGACTCCCAAGAAAGTTTTTGTTGTTGTTTAAGGCAAAACACTTGTCTGGCATAACCCATTTCATTTTTGTCCTTGGCTCTTCTGCTGTCATGCTCCCTAGTCAGAATATTGAAAGATGAGAGAGTCACATAGGTTACATGAGTTTGGCAGACCAAAAAGCATGCATTCTCCTATATCCAAGATGAGTCCCTGAGCAAATACGCCAGACCTAGGCTACCTATTTCAAGACTTACTATTGTATAAGACAAACCCCTGTGTGGTGCAAAGGGTTAACACAATTCACTGCTAAGACAAAGATGCCTTGGAAGAAAAACCTGGCAATCTACATTTAAAAATTCAGCCCTTGAAAACCTCATGGGGCACAGTTCTACCCTGAATCATATGGGGTAACTGTAAATCAGAATCAATTCAGTGGCAACTGGTTTGGTATTTTTGGTGTTAATATAAGAAAAATGAAGCTTTTGTGATTAGACCACTAGTGTCGGTTTGTTTTTTCCCATGTAGCCAGATGCAATTTGGACTGATAGAGAAATAATTAAAAGAATGTAGAGTTAAGTAAGCGTAATGATTATGGAACTAATCATTTAGCAATGGGCTGCTAACCACAAGGTCAGTAGTTCAAATGCACCAGTCACTCAGGGGGAGAAAAGTGAAGCTCTCTGCTTCTGTAAAGATTTACAGTCTTGGAAGCCCTATATGAGGTTGCTATAAGTTGTAATCAACTTGATAGCATTGTATTTGTTTGAGTTTGGTGACTAGTATGTAAGCTTTGAGGGGGTAGTAATAGATACTTTGAATACTATTCTTAGCACTATAGGTATTATGTCTTTTGCAAATGGATAAACGAACAAAAGCGATATTCATTTTGTGTTTTCTGTAGTTTTCCTTATTCTTCCAAGAAGATTGCTCAAGTGTTAAGACCCAGTCTTCTCTGGCATACTTGAATAAAAGAATAACTGATAGACACAGACTTGAACCCTGGCCTGTGTGATCTTGGGTGTGTCACTGTTTTTCAATCCATTTCTCATCTGTGAACTGGGGATTACACACGTAGCCCACAGGGTTGTTTTGGAGATTCAGAGTAATGTGTGTGTCTTGGATTGAGTGCCCTTGCATACCGAGCTTATTCCTCAGGCCTGGGTGCAGGGAGTCTATTTGAGATCTGATGGCAGGGAGTGGGAATAGGAAAGCAGACGCAAGACTGAGTTAGGGGGAGAAGCAATCACAATGGGAACGGGGTGTTGAGGCTTTTAATTTAGGATACAGGGGCTTGATTCCCCCAGGACTTCTGAGCAACATGGGTTCTGTCCTAGAATTGTCTACCAGAAACAGGAGGCTGGGCTCTTCTTCGCCTGTAGTGGTGTTGAGCATTCCTCCTAGTAAGGTGACCTCTCCTACCTTCCTGGGTTTGGCTTTCCATGCCTTTGAAAAGGCTTCGAGGCAGAAGGACATGGAGAGCTGCGTGCTGCACAGTTGTGATAAGACACCATTTCAGCAGGAGCCTGCACTTACATAGAGCCGTTCGTCACTGCTATGATGGATATCAGGAGGAGCCCTGGAAGTGCAGTGGTTACAAGTTGGTTTGCTAACTTCAAGGTCAGCAGTTCAAAACTACTAGCTCCAAGGAAGAAAGATGGGGTTTTCTACTCCAATAAAGAGTTGTAGTGTTTGAAACTCGCAGGGGGCAATTGTACACTGCCCCACAGGATCGCTATGAGTCGGTATTGACTGGAAGGCAGTGAGATGGTGTCAGAGATGGGTCAAAGGAATGTGGCATGGCAACCCTAAGAATCTGCTACAGAACCATAAAGTGCCTGGGATAGATGAGTTTATTGTGCTTGACCTTTTAAAACCATCAAACGGGCAACAGTTAGAAAGACAAACATACCAAGTGTCATTGGAGATCCGGGGAAAGCAGAGAAACACTGCTAATGATGCAGGTTTGCTGCACAGCAATCTGGCAGAGCTTAGTGAAAGCCCATTGAATGGACCCTAGGACCTAGTGAGCCCCTCCTGGGCGTACAACCAAAGAAGCGCAATCACTGAGTTGACTTTCATTCCTCATGACCCTATCAAACAAAGCTGAATGGTCCCGTGATGTTTTCAAGGCTTCTATTGGGAAGTAGACAGCCATGCCTTTATCCCACAGTGTGTGGAAGACGGCTTCAAACTACTGACCTTTGGGTTAGCAGCCAAGCACTTAATATCTCCCCCATCAAAGCTCTCTCCTGGATGGATAAAAACAAACAAAACCCCAGTTGATTCTTCCTCATTAGCAACCCTACAAGGCACAGTAGAATTGCTGCTATAGGTTTACAAAACTAAATTCTTACGACAGCAGACAGCCTCTCTTTGCTCCATGGAATAGCTGGTGGGTTGGAACTGCTCACCTTGGGGTTAGCAGCCCAACGCATAATTCCTGGGTATATAGGCCAAGCTATTTATCCAATTCACAGGGCCCTTGGGGCATTTTTAAAAGAATGGTCACCACGCTGATACCTGCAGTAGAGAAGAGTTGGAGCCGAATTGGATGCCAATCAACAGACAACTGAAGAAGGAAAAAAAAGAAAGATGATGATTGCTCATGACCAAGTGGCACGCAGCAGCACATGCAATTGATATGCAGCATGGCAATAACTCTTAATGACATTGCAAGGAGTTGAAAAGGTCAGAAACTGAATGAGATTTATATTGCAGTACCATTCATGGAAGCTGAAAGCCCATTCACCAAGCAGCATGGTCTAGTGCACATGGCTGTATGCCTATAAGGACACACACACACCAAGCACCCAGCAGGGGGTACTTGTCTGAAGAGGGGAATGGAAGTGATGTGAATGTGGAAAAGGAGGGACAAAACACAAGCAGGGCCTGACATTGATCAGGGTTCACTGTGTGCTATAAAGTAGGCATGATTAATCACTTCCCTGTACCAGAAGGCTGAGCTAGATTTTTAAAGCAAATCGAGTGCCTGGAACACAATGGTTGTTAGCTGCTGTTGAGTCAGCCTCCAGTCCAACTCACTGTGACAACCAGCTCCCAGTGACTCCATGGGCAATATTCTCCCTGGTCCTGCACCATCTCTTTGGTTGTGCATCAGATTGTGATTCACAGGGGTTTTCGTTAATTGGTTTTCAGAAGTAGAATACCAGGCTCTTCTTCATCGCTCATCTTAGTCTGGACACATCACAGAAACAGGTTCAGTCTCATAGCCGCACCCAACCAAGCTTCCCCATTTCAGTATCATAGCAACACAGAAATCAGTTCAGTACCACAGCAATAACCAAGCATCCCCCTGACAAATGAGTGTTGGATGCACATGAGTTGCATTGTCTTGGACTCAAACCCAGATCTCCCACATGGAAAAGGAGAATTCTACAACTGAACCACAATTTACCCTCAGAATATAATAAGTATCCAGTAAATGGTTATTAAGAATGTGGCTGCCAGGAAAATCCACCAATTTCCTGCCAAGGCTTAACACTAATATCTTCCCCCACACACTAGAAGGCTGCAGAGGAATGACTTTCTCCATGCCAGCCCTGGTATCTAGACAAGGGACCCTAACACTGAACCACTGAGCCCCAGCAGGCTGGGGAGCAATGCCAAATTGGATGAGGGACAATCCTGGTTGAGTTAGTTCCCCTAAGCTCCTAGGGCAGTTTAGCATGTCCACAGCTGTGTTCTGAATAGCCATGCGATTACCACCGAGAGAAATTCTACATGCTTTCACACCCCATGCTAGTCGTTGCAGCCATCGTTGAGTACAGTTCATGCTCATCACTATCTAGAACTCACGGTGACGCTGTGGGTGAGCCATTGGGCAGGTAACCTCAAGGTTGGCAGTTCAAAGGCACCAGTTGTTCTCTGAGAGGAAGGTGAGATGATCTGCTCCTGTCAAGATTTAGCCTGAGGAATTTTATATAGGGTCACAGTGAGTCAGGATCAACTCAATGGTGTGGGTTTGGTTTATTAGACCCACCATCAGATCATATTTAATGTATTTATTAACATGTATATTTGCCACAAATCCAATGTCTTATTTTTATCACTGCATTTCAATACAATTTGTGCCTTTGTGATTCTGTATTTCATTGGAGGTATTTGGAAATATTATTCTGGGGAGTGGGCAGGTGTTCCATAGCCTTTCCTAAATGCCAAAAGGATCCATGGGGTTGCAATGGTTAAGACCCTCTGATAGAGTTTATCAAAGAGCCCTGGAGGCACAATGGTTAAGTGCTCAGCTGCTATCCAAAAGGTTGAAGGTTTGAACCCACCAGTGGCTCTGTTCTTGGAAGAAAAACCAGGCAACTCATTCTTGTAAAGATTACAGCATAGAAAAGCCTAGAGCAGTGGTTCTCAAACTTCCTAATGCCACAACCCTTTCATACAGTTCTCATGTTGTGGTGACCTCCACAACCATAAAAATATTCTCATTGCTGCTTCATAACTGTAATTTTGTTACAGTCACCCTGTGCAAGGGTCCCACAGGTTGAGAACCATTGGTCTAGAGAGCTCGGCACTGATGCATTGAGTCACTATGAGTTGGACTGGACTAGAAGGTTCCTAACAAAAACACCAACAATCATTTTTTACCATGACCTTGTTAACTCAAAAAGATTAATAAGCAAATTCACAAATGAGGACATCCAGTTGCCCCTCCAAACTGGAGAAGCGTGAGTTAAATGGTGACCCTGACCCCACGGTGTCCTCCAGCTGGTGCCATGCTGCCTTTATTCCTTCTGCCTCTCAGTTCTGTGGAGAAGAAGGGGAAAGGGAGGGAAAGAAAAAGAAAGAAATGAAAAGATAATTTTCCCAGCTTCTTCACATCACTGAATTGAACTTTACTTTTAATAAAAGTATTATGAAATGGAAATAGTGCTTTCACTATTTTGCTTTCAGGTGATATTCAGAGACATGGTGCTGGTAATTATTTGAGCCGGGGAGGTTAGTGTGCAGATTTTCTGAATATGGTTGAGCCACATGCCCCCTTCCAGGCCTAGCATTTCCCTGGGCTATGAGAAGTTATAGACAGTCTACCCTCTTCTTCCTCTGACTTCGCTGCAAACCATGGACACACTGGTTCTGACTTGACCTGGCTCCAGTACAGAAAAAAATATCCTCCTTGCATAATTATAGTGCTTGAATTGGAAGGCACCCAGATACAAATCTCTCTTCTGGTGGCATAATGGGTTATGTGTTGGGCTATTAACTGCAAGGTCAGCAGTTGGAATTCACCAGTCGCTCCTTTGGAGAAAGATGAGGCTTTCTTCTCCCATAAAGAGTTATAACCTTAGATGAGTATAAAAACTCAAAATGCATTGGCAGAGATTCCACAGAGAATAAGCCTCCATTAAATCCCCTGGGACCATTCACCAGGGATGGGATTAAACCCTGCTCAAAATCAGTACATCAGAAAGTGTATTGTTGCAGATATGATTAGGTTAAAAATTAACATCTTATCATTTGTCTTTACTCTTAACACGTTTTTCATTTGTTCTTTTTTTAATTTTCTGCTTTCCTTTTTATTGAAAAATTAATTAATGTCACTAAACAAGTAGAGAATTTGTTAAATGAAAATCTAATCGGTTATGTAAATTTTCACTGAAAACATAACACAATTTTATTTTTACAAAGAGTTATAGCCTTGGAAACCCAGGAGGCCGCAGTATTTTCTCTCGATAGGATTGTTATGCACCCAATGGCAATGAGTGTTGTTGGATTTTGTTTCTTTATTGTTTTCTGTAGCTATGGTGGGGTATAGGGGTTATGTGTTGGGCTGCTAAACGCAATGTCTGAAATGGCAAATTTGAAATCCCAAGCCACTCCAAGGGAGAAAGATGAGGCTTTCTACTCCCTTAAAGAGTTCCAGTCTCAGAGAAGCCAGTCCACAAAGAGAACAACATGGCTGGCCCCACTATGAGACAAGATGCCCCTGTTACCAAGGGTGATACAGGGGACAGCAATGGAGACACAGTGTGCGAATTGCACCTAACCTGATTCCACCACACCGAGGCAAAGTGTGGTGGAGTGCAGTGGAACAGCAAGGGAATGGAGTGGCAAGGTCCCCAGGGAATGCTGAAAGTGGACTTTGGGGCCAGGTTGTGGTGCCTCAACAGACTGGATTGGAAAACACTCCTAAGGTCCAACAAATGATCCTTGAACTAACTACAAGCTCTTCTTTCTTGATGTGTTTTGTTTTGTTCTTTGTCAGTGGTTAGTTTTTGTTGTTTTGTTGTCTGGTTGTATACTGTTGCTTTGTTTTCCTCTGTCTTGTTTTCGTGCATGTTAGTGTCTCCACAGGTCTGTCTAAATAAGAGAGGCTGGATGAACTATCTGGAGGAAAAACAACAGGACCGACAGTTCCGGGGGCACTTGGGATAGGGGGAGGTGCGGGAGGTAAGGAAGTGGTGTTAACAAACACAGGGACAAGGGAACAACATGGGACTCGAAATGGTAGTGAGGGGGAAGTGGCAGGCCTGGTAGGGAATGATCAAGGGTAAGGTTACGTAAAGAAGAGGTATAGCTGTAACCCAGGTGGGGACGGAGCATGGTAGTGGGACAGGAGGAAAGTCAAGGGAGATGGAGGAAAGAGCTAGGAGTCAAAGTGCATTTATAGAGGTCTAGACAAAGACATGTGCATGCAAATATATATATGGATGGGGAAATAGATCTATGTGTCTATATTTATAGGTTTAGTATTAAGGTGGCGGCAGGACCTTGGGCCTTAACTCAAGCACTCCCTCAATGCATGAATACTTTCTTTTATTAAATTGGCACTCTACAATGCTCATCCTCCAGACACAACTGCTGAAGCCAAAGCTGGTGAACAAGTAAATGTGGTGAAGAAAGCTGATGGTGGCCGGCTATCAAAAGAGATAGTGTATGGGATCTTAAAGACTTGAAGATAAACAAGAGGCCATCTAGCTCAGAAGTAACAAAGCCCACATAGAAGAGCACACCAGCCTGTGTGATCACGAGGTCCCGAAGGGATCAGTTATCAGGCATCAAAAAACAAAAAAATCACAGCATTGGCTGCACACCTCCATGATACGATTGCCAAAGACAAACTTGTGCATAAGCAAATGTGGCGAAGAATGCTGATGGTGCCCGGCTATCAAAAGAGATAGTGTCTGGGATCTTAAAGGCTTGAAGGTGAAAAAGTGGCCATCTAGCTCAGAAGCAAAAAAGCCCACATGGAAGAAGCACACCAGCCTGTGCGATCACAAGGTGCCAAAGGGACCAGGTATAAGGCATTATGAAAAATATATGGTATATGATATATATATATACACATAATAGTGAATGAAGGGGGAAGTGCAGAGTGGAGACCCAAAGCCCATTTGCTGGCCACTGGAGATCCCCTCACAGAGGGGTTTAGGAGAGGAGATGGGTCAGTCAGTGTGCGATGTAGTACCGATGAAAAACACAGTTTTCCCCCAGATCCTGGATGCTTCCTCCCCCCAACTACCATGCTCCGTATTCTACCTTGCAGGACTGGATAGGGCAGAGGTTGTACACTGGTGCATATAGGAGCTGGAGGCACAGGGAATCCAGGGTGGATGATACCTTCAGGACCAGGAGTGTGAGGGGCGATACTGGGAGAGTAGAGGGTGAGTGGGTTGGAAACGGGGAACAGATTACAAGGATCCACATGTAACCTCCTCCCTGGGAGACAGACGGCAGAGAAGGGGGGCGGGGAGGGAGACTCCGGATAGGGCAAGATATGACAAAATAACAATCTGTGGATTATCAAGGGCTCATGAGGGAGTGGGGAGCGGGAGGGAGGGTAAAAAAAGAGGACCAGATGCAAAGGGCTTAAGTGGAGAGCAAATGCTTTGAGAGTGATTAGGGCAAAGAATGTACGGATATGCTTTATACAATTGATGTATGTATATGTATGGATTGTAATAAGAGTTGTATGAGCCCCTAATAAAATGTTTAAAAAAAAAAGAGTTCCAGTCAGAGAAACTCTCAGGTGCAGTTCTACCCTATCCTATAGATTCGCCATGAGTCGGCATCAACTGGATGGCAGGAAGGACACATAACGATTCAGACCTGGGCTTAGTTTGGGTTCTCACTGAAGCAGACCCTGGCCAAAGACTTAAAGGCAATGAGCTTATTTAGGAAACTCTGAGCATGCAGGTAATGATGTGGCATTGTGAGCCAGTGGAGGGAAGGCCACCGATAACAAATAGATTGTGAATCCAATTACAAACCTAGGAACCTGCTGCTTAATCACTTAGGAAGTCTCCAGGGGTAGGTGTAGCACACGCCTCTCAGAGTTTTGCCATCCAAGGAGTGAGGGGCCTGGTCAGGGCTGTTCCCAGGGGCATATGTTCCTCAGCACATTCAGCCAGCACCAGCAAAGGGACCTTCAGAGCTGGCCCTTGGTGACTGAGGCGAGTACACGGAATCAGGAATTTGGGAATGAAGAGAAGGAGCACCGGGAATGTCTGCTACAGATTGGAGACTGGAAAGTCAACTCGGTGCTCCTCAAGGGGACAGGCGCTCCCCTCTCTGGATCTCACTTTTAACATCGATACACAAAGGTCGATTCTGTGAGGGTCACAGACTGGGGACTCCCATGGCCAAATGAGGACCTGTGTGGACTCTGGTTGGCCTGCTTATTCACTGCCATCTAGAAGATTCCAACTCACAGTGACCCTGTAAGACTGAGCGGAACTGCCCCTGTGGGTTTCTGAGGCTGAAATTCTATATGGACTAGAAGGTCTCATCTCTGCACAGCCCCCCACCCTATCCCCCACCCCCCGCTCCCCCAGTGTGACTGGTGGTTTCAAACTACTGACCTTCTACTTAGCTGCCCAACACATAACCCACTGTGCCATCAAGGCTCATTGGCCTACTTGGCTTCTATCCAATGTTATTGAATCGCCTTTGAAAAAATCAGGAGGTTTTTAAGAAAACAGGAATTTTGACTTTCTCTAGAAAAATCGATCTGGCATCACTGGAACCTAGAGGATCCACAATTCCACGTGGCTCTGGGAATCTCAACATTTCTTCCTCCTGCTCAAAGTAAAATGGTTTAAGGGGACCTTTCACAGCTGGTGGGCTGGTCTCCTTTCTAGAAAGTTGCCTCTGTAAAGAAAATGCATCTTTCTTCCCTTTTACCTAGTTGGGGGTGGTGAGGGTAGCAGGAGCCATTGGGTTAAGAAAAAACAGTCCAGGTAGCTTCAGTCTGCCCTGCCAGGGCTTTAGAGGCCAAGCCTTTTTTGCTCCAGCTGACTGGCCTGCTGTTTCCAGGGCAGCCCCACCATCTGTTCCCAGATGCAGGGAGGGAGCCGACTTTCCTTCATCACACCTGCCCCAAACTCAGGCCCAGAACTACTGTCTAAACACAGAACAACTTTTGTCTGTGGCCAAATGTGGGACCCCAAATTTCTTCCCTCTTTCCCGATACTCCTTCAGTGACTTGATGACCTGGGCCAGGCTGAGATGAATTAGCTTGCTCCTCACAGCTGGCTGCTGGGTTCCAGTCAACTCCCAGAGGCCACTGGCTGTGCCCATCAGTAGAAGTGGGAGTTGAGAACCCTCAGCTCTTGGCTGAGCAGCTCTGTCAGTCTGTAGCTGTTGACTGTAGCTGCTTCTGACAGCCAGTCTAGCTGGTGCTTTAAGTCATTTCAGTCGCTCCACTTCAGCTGTGATTAGTCTAGTCTCTGTAGCCTCAGAGGGAGGGAAAAACAAAACACCTCAATGACTTTGAATCAGAGTGGGTTATCCTCTTTTAAAAGGCAGAAAGTCTGAATTGGAGGATATTTTGGGGGGGGGTCTCTTTTATGCATTTCACATTTATGAAATAAGAACTAACAGTATTTGTTCCAGTAAGTGGATCAGAACCACCTAAGGGCCCACTCCTCCCACCAGGCCACGCCTCACTAAAAATAGAGGTCCATCACTTGTCTGGCATTTTGTGGTACTGTGGTGACTTTTGTTTTGTGAGATACTGGGAGCTATGTGATTGGCATTTCATATACCAGCAGGGTCACCCAAAGAGCTTCCAGACAAAGAACAGACAATGAAGAAGGAATTGGCTACCTGCATGGGAAGAATGAGCCATTGAAAACCCTATGGATAGCAGCAACACTGTCAGTTACTAGACCCCCCATGAACAACAGAAGAACATTGTCTGAACGTGTGCCAGAAGATGAGCTCTTCAACTTGGAAAGTACTCAAAATACTGGCTGAGGAAGAGGAAGAGCTGACTTTTCATAGGCAAGTCGACCATAATGATGCAAATCGAGGATAGCCATCAGGACCTTCATTTGCTGATGGGCCACAACTCAAAATGAGGAGAAACAGTTCAAATCGTCATTAATAATTGAAACTTGGGATGTATGAAATATGAATCTAGGGACATTGGAAGTCATTAAAAATGAAATGGAATACATAAAGATTGATATTGTAAGCATTAGTTAGCTGAAATGGACTGATATTGACCATTTTGAAACAGAAAATCTTATGGTTTACTCTGCTGGAAATGACACAATCAAGAGAAACAACATTGCATTCATCATCAAAAGGACATTTTAAGATCTATTTTAATGTACAATGTTATCTTTGATAGGATGCTATCTAGCCCCCTTCAAGGAGAACCAATCAATACAACTATTGTTCAAATTTATGCACCAACCACCCAAAGCCGGTGATGCAGAAATTGAATAATTCTACCACCATATTCAGTCCCAAATTTGTCAGACTTGCTATCAAAATGCTATTGGAATGCAAAAGTTGAAAACAAAGAGGAAGGATCAGTAGTTGAAAAATATGGTCTTGGTGATAGAAACCAAGCTGGAGATCGCATGACAGAGTTTGCAAGACCAATAAATTGCTGATAGCATATACTATATTTTCCAACTTCTGTTCTTTCCTCTTTGGTTCCAACATTTGCACTCCAATCACCAATAATTACCAATTTATCTTGATTGTATGTTAGAATTTTGCATGATTAATGATTTCTTCAAACATTTGATCAACAACAAAAAAGGTGACCATAAATGTGGACTTCTCCAGATGGAATACACGGAAATCAAATTGACTACACCTGTGGGAGGAGACAATAAAAGAAGCTCAATATCAGCAACTGAAACCAGTCCAGGGACTGATTGTGGAACAGATCAGCAATTGTTCATATGTGAGCTCAAGTTGAAGTTCAAGAAAATGCAAACAAGTACACGAGAGTCAATATACAACCTTGATAAAAACCCACCAAATTTTGAGAACATCTCTGAATAAAGCACAGTGTCATTTAAAAAAATGGAAATAAAGAAAAGATACAAGTGCATGTCAGAAGAGACTCTGAAACTTACTCTTAATCAGAGAGTAGCTAAGGCAAATGGAAGAAATGATGAAGTAAAGAGCTAAATAGAAAATTTCAAAGGACAACTCGAGAATACAAAGTAAAATATTATCACAAAATGTGCAAAGGCCTAGAGTTAGAAAACCAAAGCAGATCATATTCAGCATATCTTAAACTGAAAGAACTGAAGAAAAATGTCAAGTCTCGAGGTGCAATATTAAAAAATTCTATGGGCAAAATATTGAATGATGAAGGAAACATCTGAGGAAGATGGAAACAATATGGAGTCACTGTATCACAAAGAATAGACCAACATTCAACCATTTCAGGAGGTAACATATGAGCAAGAACCAATGGTCAGGAAAGAAGAAATTCAAGATGCATGGAAAGCACTAGCCCAAAACAAGATGCCAGGAATTGCTGGAATATCTATTGAAATGTTTCCACTAGCTGATAAAGCACTGGCAGCACTCACACATCTATGTCAGGAAATTTGGAATACAGCTACTTGGCTAACAGACTGGAAGAGATCCATATGTGTATACATACCAAAGAAGGGAGACCAACCGAATGGTCAAATTATGTAACACTATCATTGGCATCACATGTGAGTCAAATTGTACTGAAGCTAATACAACAACAGTTGCATTAATTCATTGACAGAAAGTTACCATATTCAGCATTCAAGAGCCATCGTGGCACAGTGTTTACAGGTTGGATTGCAAACCCCAAGGTCAGAAGTTCAAAACCACCAGTCACTCCGTGGGAGAAAGGCAAGGTTTTCTACTCCCATAATGAGTTACAGTCTCAGAAACTCACAGGGGCAGTTAGTTCTACCCTATACTATAGGGTCAGGATGAGTTGTCATCAACTACAAGGCAGTGAGTTTGGTTTCCCAGAGATTTAAGCCAGATTCAGAAGAGGATGTGGAACAAAGGATATCAGATATCAGGTGGATCTTGCCTGAAAGCAGTGAATACCCAAAAGATGTTTACTTATGTTTTATTAACACCCAAGGTATCTGACTGTGTGGATCATAACAAAACATGGATAGTTTTGAGAAGGGAATTCCAGAACACTTTGTCTTGCTCATGTGAAACTTGTACATGGATTAAGAAGCAGTAGCACAAATAGAACAAGGGTAGATTGCATGGTTTAAGAATCAAGAAAGGTGTGCATCCAGGTTGCACCCACCTATTATACTTTTTCAATCTGTATGGTGAGCAAATAATCAGAGAAGCCAAATTATATGAAGAAGAACACAGAATCAGATTTGGAGGAAATATTATTAACAACTTGCTATATGCAGACGACACAGTTTGGCTTGGTGACAAGGATGGGGGACTTGAAGCACTTGCTGGTGAAGATCAAGGATTGCAGCCTTCAATGTGGGATACAACTCAACACAAAGAAAACCAAAATACTCACAACTGAACCAATAGGTAACATGATGATAAATCGAGAAAAACTTGAAGTTGTCAAGGATTTTGTCTTGTCTGGATCCACAAGCAATGCTCCTGGAAGCAGCAGTCAAGAGATGAAAAGATACATTGCACTGGGTAGATCTGCTGCATAAGAGCTCTTTAGAATGTTGAAAAGTTAGGATGTTACTTTAAGCAGGAAGTGCACCTGATCCAAACCATGGTATTTTCATTGGCCTCATCTGCATGTGAAAAGCTTGCCATTGAGTGAAGAAGACCCAGGTAAACTGTATGAATTTGAACCATGGTACTGGCAAAGAATATTGACAGTACCATGGACTGCCAAAAGAACAAACAAAATCTGTCTTGGAAGTACGGCCAGAATTCTCATTAGAAGTAAGGATGGTGAGACTTTGGACATGTTGTCAGTGGAGACCAGTCCCTGGAGAGGCATCATGCTTAGAAAAATGGAAGGGCTGTGAAAAAAGGTTGAAGGCCCTTGAAGAGCTGGATTGACACAGTGACTACAACAAGAGGACTGAGCATAGGAACACTTGGGTGGATGGAGGAGGAGCTGTTATTGTTACATTCTGCTGTGAATAGGTTTGCCATGGACCAGAACCAACTGGATGGCAAACTAACAACAACAACAACAACAACAGGGAGAGACATTAAAAAGCCAAACTCACTGCCATTGAGTTCACCTTGATTCAGAGCAACCCGTGAGTTTCCCGAGAGTGTAATTTTTCACAGGAGGGGAAAGCCTCTTTAAGCTACTACTTAGCAGCCCAGCCCATCACCAGGGCTCCACAAGGATAGAGAGAAGCACTGTTAGGGCTGGATAGGGCAGAGGCTGTACACTGGTACATATGAGGGCTGGAGGTACAGGGAATCCAGGGTGGACGATACCTTCAGGACCAAGGGTGTGAGGGGCGATGCTGGGAGAGTGGAGGGTGAGTGGGCTGGAAAGGGGGAACTGATTACAAGGATCCACATGTGACCTCTTCCCTGGGAGAGGGACAGCAGAGAACCGGGGAAGGGAGACTCTGGATAGGGCAAGATATGACAAAATAACGATGTATAAATTACCAAGGGCACATGAGGGAGGGGGGAAAGGGGAGGGAGGGGGAAAAAAGAGGACCTGATGCAAAGGGCTTAAGTGGAGAGCAAATGCTTTGAGAATGATTGGGGTAGGGAATGTATGGATGTGCTTTATACAATTGATGTATGAATATGTATGGATTGTGATAAGAGTTGTATGAGTCCCTAATAAAATGTAAAAAAAGAAAAGAGGAGAAAAAAATGATTAGGGCAAAGACTGTACAGATGTGCTTTATACAATTGATGTATGTATATGTATGAACTGTGATAAGAGTTGTATAAGCCCCTAATAAATTGTTTAAAAAAGTGATCCTCAATTCTATCTGAATCCTTGCCAGAGCTGCAAGTTGCCTTAATAAACACGAGCAAAAAAGTACCTCTGGCAGCAGACCGCTCAGGTTCAAATCCAGGCTCTCTAACTTATTGACTATGTGACCTTGGGCAAACCTGGACCTCTCTGTGCTTCCAAAGACTCACTTTCCAGAAGGGAAGTCATAAGCCAACTTTTCTTATTCCTCACTGGGTTGCTTTGAAGATGAAATGAGACATCTGTCTAAAAATGCTTCTGACCATCCCTTGGTTCTCAGAGCTCCACAAATGCTATGGATTATTGTTATTAGATTATGAATGATTTTTTTCCAAGGGTAGTGCAAAGATTAACATCAGTGCTACTTCTCTCTGACAAAATATAAATCCAAATTTCTAAATAGCAGGGTCTGAATGGATGCGCTGTTAACAGCATCTTGCTTTTCTCCCATCACTTGTCACAGTAAATCTGATAAGAAATGCTGGGCTAGGGCCTGCAGCCAAGCCCCTCACTGGCAGCGTGCAGGATCTCAGGTTGTTGGCAGGCCAAGGGGCATCACAATGGCAAGAGGAGACTCCACAAAGGGCCCCTGCTTCCTCCACCACGCCCCCCTTCCCCACATTCAGGGTGAAATGTCAAAATACAATTTTTTTGTCACCTGGAGAAATAATGAGCCCCCTTTCCCGTTGCCTTGGCATCATCAGAGCGCAACAGCCACGTGGGGTAATCACTGTCTCAGTGTTAATGCTGCTCAGTTCAAACATTTACACAGGCCCTGGCGAAATGAAACCCGTGCTTTCTACCTAGGTGGAGTTTCAGGCGATTCAGCCCATTTGCTTCTGCTGAAGAGGCTACCTCAGAAAAACAGGAAATAAAAACATAGAGGGTGCCATTGACATTAGGTTTCTCGTTTTCTTCCTTTCTTCCCTACCTTCCTTTCTTCTTCTTGCCCTTCTCTTTCTCTTTTCTTCCTTCCCTCCCTTTGCTCACGTCTTCCTGCCTGCCGTCACCTTCCATCTTCCCTCCCGCACTCCACCATTTCTTCATTGCTCCTCTCTCCCCACCCCCACCTTTCTCCTTTACTTCCCTGCCTTTTCCCTTCAGCCTCCCAGTCTCCCTCCTTCACTCTCTCCCTTTCCTCCTTCCTTTCCCCACCTTGTTTTGATCCAGTGATTTGTACTCCTTTCTTCCTCTCATCCCACCCCTCCCCATTGCTGGAGAAACATCAGTTCATTGTGGCGCTGGTTTCTTGGCGCCAGACCCTGTTCTTTGGGTGTTCACAAGTCTGCGTCCTGTGTGCAAACATAAGACAGACATATGATCAGGGTTGGACAGAAGATGGGATTTGACAGGTGTTCTGCATCCCAAATGTTCAGGAGGCAAAGGTAAAGTCAGGCTCCTGCCTTTAAGGTTATCTCTCCCATTGTAACTGCATCCCACAAAGGCTCCTGCCTCCTGGCCACATGAGGCCTGCTGCCTGCCTTCCTCTAGCTCCTGGGGAATTGGGGCAGCAGTGGCAAGAACAACAAAAATCCCCAGGAGTTGACAAGAAGGGAGGCTGCCTTGCTCGAGACGCCCCCCTCACCCACCTGCATGTTGTTGAGATGCAGGTTCTCATCCCTGTGGCTGGGCAAGAAACGCCTCCTCCCCAAACGCAGTGGCTTCAAACAAGGACCATCATCGTGTGGTTGCTGGGAGGCCACTGGGTCGTGCTTGGAGTCTCCCATGAGTTGGCAGTCACATGGGAGCTGGGGCAGGGGCCTCTGGTGACTCCAGTGCCTACACGTGCACTCAGAGGGCTGGCAGCTGTAGCTGGCCGTTAGCTGAGTGCTTAGCTAGGTTGTTGGTTGGAGTGTCTCCACGTGGCCTTTCCAGGTGGCTCAGGCTTCTTTCAGCATAGTGTTCGGGTGCTGAGAAGTGTCCTGAGAGGTAGCACGTGGAGGCTAGACATTCTAAGGGTGAGCACTCAAGAAGAAGTCTTTGAAGGGATTTTTCAGAAGCCGTGAAGCACTTTGGGGGAGGAAAGGGGGTTGCCCAAACTAGATGTCACAGTGTCATCTTCTCCATAATCTATTGGTCACAGAGGTCATGAAACATCCCAATTTAAGGGGAAAGGACATAGACTCTACCTTCCTATAGGTAGCCTGTCAAGGAATTTGGGGGTCACATACGAAGACTGGGAGACCCTGGGTGGCACAAATGGTTAAGGACTCAACGTATCAAGAGGTGGGCAGTTGCACCCCTCAGAACAAATAACTAATGGCCTGCTTCTAGAAGCCCACAGGCTTGAGAATCCTGTGATTTGTAGTTTCTCCCTGGCACCCAGGGGGTCCTCGGGAGCCAGAACCAACATAACAGCAACGGGTTGGGTTTTTGTTGGTTTTGTTTGGGCTAATATTAAAATGACTATTATGAAATGATATATGTATTGTGTTTAACTCTCAGGACTCTGATTATGCTGAAGTTGAACAAAACCGTCTGCCTCTTCTATGAACGCCAGCCGATGGAGGCAAAGGGTGAGGGTCTAGAGGAAGAATAAATGTTAAATTCCCGTCCTCATGTTTCAGCTGTCCTTAAAGGGCACAGGGGATAAACCAGATGTCTTTGATATGATTTTAGCCTAATGACGTGCTAGTATGATGATGAGCAGCCTGAAAAGTGGTTTTAACTAATGTGATCCAATATTTGAAAAGTTGACGATTTCACATCGAATTTTATATTCTCAGCATCTCAGTTACAAACAGAAAATCAGGCCTTAAAATCCTTGCATTTCCCCAAGGCAATAACAGTCTGGAGCTAGAATTTGAATGTCCCCTGTGGATGAGCTGACACGTGCCTGTTAACCACAGTCCCCATCCATCCCTATTGCCCCCAACACAGAGGTTGGCTACAAGTATCCTTTATCTATATGGCTAAAAAGGTTAGCTGGTTTGGATTGGGTTGCTAGTTTTTCCTGTTTTGTTTTTGCTTACTTTTGATTTTTGGGGGGCTAGGAAATGGTGTGTATTTTGGTACCATGTCTTCCAAAGCGAGAAAATAAAACCCAGTAAGCCAAGAAGGTCAAACAGTCTAGATTAATGATGAAAGGAGGAGCCCTGTTGGTGAAGTAGATTATGAGTTGGACTTCTAACGGCAAGATCAGAAGTTCGAAACTCCCCCCACCCCCACTCCACAAGAGAAAGATGAGATTTTCTACTCCTATAAAGATTTATAGCCTTGGAAACCCACAGGGGCAGTTCTATACTCTGTCCAAAGGGTTGCTATATGTCAGAATTGATTCCAGGGTAGTGAGGTTTTCTTGATTGACATAAATAATTTTTGGTGAGTATTGAAAAAACCAGTCAATATTATTTTTAATACACATCAAAGAAGGTCCACATTAATTGTTCACACAACCCTGCCACCTTCTTTCTTTATTCCCTTGCCTCCCACTCTCCTTTCTTCCTCCCTATGGTCTTTTATCTCATTCTTTTTCTTTCAAGGGTTAGCCTAGGAGTGGGAAAGTCTGACTAATTCTTAACCAAAAGACTAAATTGGTTTTATTGTTGGTGTTATTACTTGGGTTAATTTTTTTTCTTTTCTCTTCTTCTATTGGTTTGTGTCATGTAACCCAGAAAATGGGAAACATTTGGAACATCAAAACACTATCCTTTCTCAGTAGACTACAAGCATTAAAGGCAACAGAAATAAATACTCCAATAATAACAATAACATACAAGGATAGCTAAAGAGATAAATAGATAGATAGAAAAACCACAAAATCTTAGCAGTTGTGGGAAGGAGAATGGGACTAGCCCCATGAATAAATATAGGTTTGCCAGAGAATAGTTCTATATACATATTAGCATATACTACAAATATGCCCATGAATATAATAGTGCATCCAGGAGGCATAGTTATGAAAATGTCTTAGCTAGAACAAAACCCCTTTAGGGAGCGTGTCCTAAATATGGGGGATCAGGAACATAGATCTGAGAGACCTCAAGATCAATTGGTACAAACTAGCTCACAAAGACAATGTTCTGTATCCATCAGGGAAGTGACTGGGGTCTTCAAAAGCTAGTGAGTAGCAAACTAAAAGTCAGTTCTTGGTCTCACCCTATGTGTTGGACAGGGTTCTCTAGAGAGACAAAATCATATTGCTAGTAATTATATATAAATATATCTATAAAGCTAGATATACAATACAAGAAATGAACCACTAAATTATATACAGATAGATAACACAAGAAACTAACAGTTAAATTATAAAACAGTGAGACACTAGCAGTCCTTTAAGGCTTGAGAGCCGCCAGTTGCCAGTCCCTTTCTGTAGAGAGAGCTGGGCTATATATACCCAGGCAGCAAACAGCAAGGCAAGACACCAACTGTCACCAACTGTCGGTCCCCAGCTCCAGAGACGAACATTCAAATCCTGTGGGATTAAATGGACCTCAACTTACAGCGACACAGTCCACAAACTAGGCATCCCACAGGCAGTGTACCCCTTTAAATTGAGGCACAGAACAAGCAAGGCAAGGCTCACGAAGCCATTTATCCCTCTGCCCTTCGATTAATCCTACTTGTGTTTATCGGCCAGGCTGGCACAATAAACTATTGCACCCTGTCTGGAGCAAATAACAGTGAAGAAAATCAAGATGCCTGGCAACAATTAGTCCAAATCAGTAATGGACTATGCGTACCTCAGCCTCTATGATGCTAAGGTCAGAAGAACTAAATGGTGCCTGCCTATCACAAACAGCTGCTCTGAAAGGGATCATGGTACATGATGCTAGATAGAGTGGGGAGTAATGTGTAAGAAAACTGAAAGTCATACTACTACTACCAATAGTAATAATAATAATGATAAAAGATGAGGTTTACTGGTTAGATAGACTAGTGAGATCCCCACTACTATGGTCCTTCATCACCCTTCAGGTCTGGAACTGAATTCAACCCCCTGAAAAATAAACAGGTTTATAAAGTGAACCTTATGAGAATCAAAGATTGCAGCCCTCAGTATGGATTACAACTCAATGTCAAGAAGACACACATGCTCACAACTTGATCAATAGGTACCATGATAAATAGAGAAGTTTGTTGTTGTTGTTTTATTTGTTGTTATTTGTTGAAGTTGTCACGGATTTTTGTCTTGATGAGGTCTATAATCAATGCTCTTGGAAGCTGCAATCATGAGATCAAATGACGCATTGCATATGGATACATTTGGTGCACAATACGTCTGTAGAGTGCTAAAAAGCAAGGATGTTACTTTGAGGACTAAGGTGCACCTTACCCAAGCCATAGTAATTTAAATTGCTTCATAAGTATGTGAAAGTCAGACATTGAATAAGGAAGGCTGAAGAAGAATTGATATGTTTGAATTGTGGTGCTGGTGAAGAATATTGAAAGTAACATGGACTGCCAAGGGAACAAACAGATCTGTCTTAGAAGAAGTATGGTCAGAGGGCTCCTTAAAGGCAAGGATGGTGAGACTTCCTCTCACATACTTTGGTCATGTTATTAAGAGAGACTAGTGCCTGGAGAAGGACATCATGCCAGGTGAAGTAGAGGGACAGTGAAAGAGAGGAAGCCCCTTAAGGAGATGGATTGACAGTGACTGAAACAAGGGGCTCAAGCTTGGGAACAATTAGGAGAATAATTCAGGGCTAGGTAGTGTTTCTTTCTGTTTGGCATAGGGTCAATGTGGGTTGCAACTGGCTCAATGGCACCTTATAAGAACAACTACACCAAAATGAATCATAGCACTGAGGAGCACACATTCCTCAGAACCATCCACCATTCAAAAGCAAATAGGCAGTATTTGCCCAAGGCCAAATTCAAAAGGCAGGCAAGGTTAGGGGAGAAGGGTGAATGAAAACAGGAAGCAGAGTTTCAATGGCATGAGTGATATTACATTGCAGGAGATTGTCATCAATGTCACATAACAAAACGTGTATAAATTGTTACATGCAAAGCTGATTTTCTCTGTAAATCTTAACCCACCTTACAATAAAAAGTTTCTTTTTAAAAAAAAAGACACCATCGTTCATATAATAGACACAGCCAAAGATCTCCTGGACAATCCTAAAATGATCTCCCAAATGATTGGGGTAGTTAGCCCTCCCCAGGGAGTTCTACCCATTGAACCGCTGGGCGCTGGGCAGTTATGGCTGTAATTATATTTCAGGCCAGAAGAGGCAGCAGAGGCCTGGTTGTTCAAATGCTGCAAAACTACCAGACAATGGGCAAACAGTTTCTTTCCACAGACCACTAGCGGCTCTGTCATATCCATGTCTGGTGTTCAACACTTGGCGACAGAATCCAGCCCGCTGGGTTTGGGTGGGGTCTGTTTCTCACCCATGCTTGGCTTGGGATTGTTCTATGGCATCCACAAAGTGGAGTCCTCTCCTTTCTGATGTCCCGAGAAAGCTGTTTTCTCCTTTTTCTCTCTCTGGCCCTCTTCCCAAGAACCCTGGGGTTCACTCTGCTTTCCTCTGGTTGATGTTTCTCAGGCAGTTACTTGACCTTGGTTCATCTACTGCAGGTGACCATTTGCAAGGAACTGTACCGTCCTTGGATGGTATTGTTCATGAGCTAGGCTGCGAACTACGGGTTAAAGGTTTGAGTTCACCCAGAGGTGCCTTCCAAGAAGGGTCTGGTGATATGCCTCTGGAAAAAAAAACCACCCCAGCCATGGAAAATTCTAGGGACTGGACTTCTCTAACACACTTGGGCTCTCCATGAGTCCGAGTTGACTCAATGGCAATTGGTTGCTGGTATTCCTGTAAGTACAAGACAACAATCTTTAAGCAGTCCCTCTTGGATTCATGGGAGGAGGATGGCTTCCTCTGAGAGAACTTCTCAGGGCTCCAAGGGCTCAATGATCTTACAAAAAATGAGAGAAACGATGAGCCTGATGACGGATGATATTGCTATGCAGGCCCCGTTTCAGGATGCTCAAGTTTCCAGGTCTTTCCCTGACTCACAGTGGAGCCCTGTGAGGTTCCAGATAGAAGGGCACCCTTGATCCCAGGACCTGGAGCCTTGTAGCTGAGCAGAGCAGTCATGATGAGAAAGAGGACCCAAGGGGGAAGTCAGGGGCTGCTTCACTTGTCTCCTTGTCAAGCAAACAAATGTTTTGGCAGGAAATTTATCTTCAAGGGTGTTCTGATTTCTTGAAGGAAATATTTTTCTAAACCATTTCCTCAGGGGAAAACCACTCAACTACCTCGGGAAGGAAGATTTTTCTCCTTCCAAGCTTACCAGGCTGTGCTAACTCACAGAGGAGGTGTGACTAGCAGGCAATGAAACTGATTTCCAGAGTCCTATGAAAATCAGCAAGTGCTCAGCTGCTAAGTGAAAGTTCGGCAGTTGGAAAACCCCAGCTGCTCTGCAGGAGAAAGTGGTGGCTGACTGTGTCTGAAAAGATGACAGCTTTGGAAACCCAATGAGGCAGTTCTCCTCTGTGCTCTACAGTTGCTTTGAGTTGGAGTGGACTTGACAGTGATAGATCTGATCTTTTTCCCCATGAAAATCAGTTTGCACGAATACATGTGCATTCATGGATGTTTGTGTCTGCTTTGGCATGCATGTGCACATATGTGCCTATTTGCACGTGGATGGATACGTCTGTGAATGTGGGCGTCTCTATTTACATTGCCATGTGTGTGCACATGTCTGCCTTTGTCAGTATGCATGCGGGCTCAGGCAGCATAAAGAGATCGCAGAGAAACTCGGAGAGAAAGAGAAAAGTAACCTATTTTCTCATGGGTCTCCCATACCTGACGGTCTACTGGCATCCACCACCACGAAGACCAGAGGTCACTTCATGCCATGTGTCCAGCTGCCCATTGCTGGTTGAGGTCAGTCACCAGGGAGGCAAGTCAGACTGGCCTCGCCAACCTACCACCCATCTGCAGGAGTGATTCCCACCATCTGTCCCGGAGCCCCTCCCACCTTACTCAGCCTCCCTAGACCTTGAGTGAAAGGCGTTTCCAACGTTTTTACATAAAGATTTCTGAGATTGACTGAAGAAATGATTTCATTTGACAAAACATGAAGCTTTGAATTTAAAGATTTGAGGCAAGTGCCCTCCAGAGAGGAGGACACAGGACGGGGCCATGCTCCCTTCCGGTATGCACAGGGGTTGCTATGAGTTGGAACCAACTTGATGAGCACCTGCCAGCAACAACAACAACCAGAAGTTGTCCAAACTTCTGTGGCCTCAACTCGGAAATGAGAATATTAATATTGCCTCCTAGAAAGAACTCAAGGTATGTACAATTGGTTCATAGGCATTTGGAAAGTGAGTACATTAAGTGGACTGATGACATTGATAAGGCAATAAGAAACTGAGAAGGCTTCACTAACAGATGCTTTCACATCTGTAACCAGTAGATTCCTTCCTTCTTCACCTCTTGCCATCTTCATCAGCTCCCACACTTTCCAGGCAGCTTGAGGGATTAAATGTTCAGTCTGATCCTATTATAAGCCTCAGAATCAGAGGCTTTACCTGAGGTTTGAGGAGCTATACTGGGAATGAGGGAGAGTAACTTGTCTTTTCTATTGCTCTCCTATCGCTCCCTCTTCCCTAGCCCTTCCCTGTCTCTGGGCCTGCCTTTCCTCCCTAGAGCAGTGGCTTCCGGGAGAAGGGGATGGAAACAATGAGCACATTCCTGACCAGGCCTCTTACCATGCTATGTTCCAACCCTCTCTTGGAAGGGCCTCCACGAAGTCCTCTTATGTCATCTCACAATAACTTGTTAGATACCATTGAGTGAGCTCCTGACTCATAGCAAAAGTACACACAAGAGATTGAAGCACCACCTGGTCCTGCACCGTCCTCACAATGGTCCTTGTGTGTGAGCCCATGGTTGCAGCAGTGTTGAGGAAATCCTGTCCAAGAAGGCTGCCAGTGGGTGGGAGGGGCTGCAGCTTTCAGACTTTGGAGGATGCCAAGGTGGATAGTTCACGGTGTATCATATGAGGTCAGCCAGCGGGCCTTGGGGGCCCTTCCCATTATCCATAGATATTTGAAATAAATGGAGGCCCTCAGCAAGATGGGCTGCAGACACCTCCAGGATTCACTTGATCCTTGGCAAGTTCCCTTAGCCTTAGGACACCACCTGCTGGAACTGTGGCTTTGCTGCCTCTCCTGGCTCTCAACTTCCCTCCTAGAGGACTCCAGCCACCCTTCTCCTTCCATATCCTTCCAGCAGGAGGCAGATATTGGTCTCTATGCTTTTGCATGTGGCCAGTTTTCTAGGGACAGATCAGCCTCTCCCAAGAATTTGGGTTGACCAGAGTGAGCGTGCCCACAAGTCTGCAGAGCGTACAGCCAGGCCTCTGAAGAGAGAACTGCTGGAAGATTTGCCCCTTTTCAAAAGCGCTAATTCCATAGTTGAGAGCTCGTCTCCTGGGGACTCAGCTTGAGTCTCAAGGAGCACATCCCCTTTGACACTGCTGGCAACTCGAGGTGCTGTGGGTCATTTTCTTGCCTTTGAGGAGTGCAAGGGAAATGCTACAATATGTCCCTTCACATGAACCACCAATCCTTATCTGGAGAACTCTCCGAGATGACAGGGATGGGAGGGAGATGTTTCTGGGGCACGCTTTCACCTGCACATCTCTCAGGTGAGTAAAACATTTGACCCCCCAAAAGTTGAGTGTGATGGTGAGAGTTCAGGCTGGGAGATAGTGTGTCTGGGTTCAAGTCAAGAGACTGCACATCTCAGCTCCCATGGTTCTCCTTCATAAAACCCAAGCCAAGCAGTTTATCACTTCCCTGCTGAGCATCCTACTGAGGCCAGCTAAACTCATTCTTTGCTGAAGACAACGTTGCTTGTACCAAATGGCTTTGTCATGTAGCCCTTAGCAATGGCCAGAAGGGCTGCTCATCAAACCGCAGAGCAGGGCTTCTGGCGCACATGTTAAGAAGGGGGCTATTCACAACAAAGTCGGTAGTTCAGAACCTACTAGCTGTTTCTCTGGAGAAAAACTGTGGCTGTGTGCTTCCATAAAGATGCCCAGCCATGGAACCCCCCTGGAGAGGGCCATGATGAGCTGGAGTGAGCTCTACAGGAGTGGGATTTTTTACTGTGGATGTAATCCCACCTGGGCAGAGATTTTCTTTGTGACATTTAAGAGGCTGTACCTTACACCAATCACTTGGCTGATACAAAAGGATTCAATTCAACACTGAAGCAAACCAACTCCAAGGGAAGAAGGCAGCTGCCATGCAGAGAGCTCCAAGGACCACCAACCATGGAGGTTTTTGAAGTCAAAACAAGAATACCGCCCACGAGCTCTCAGCCCCCAGGGATGGACAAAGAGAGCCTGCCCATCAAGCTGGTGCACTGGCATGATGCTGTCAGCCTCCGGTGCTGTGAGAACATTGACTTTGGTGTGTTAAAGGCACCCACTTGCGGTATGTTTGTGATGTCAGCGTGTGGAAACTATGGCAAGCCCCCCTCCCTGCCTCACAGCAGCAAAGCCTTGGCATTAAAACCCCGTGCCTTCTGGGGCGCTTGTCAGCTGTGAGAGGGCAGTAAATGCCCTTGGCTTTTCTGCTCCTTGTTGCGACCTCCCGCTGAGGCAGGGAGCAGAGGATGTGAGGTTGGAATCTGTTTTGTTTCATCACTACCCTTTGTCATCTCTCTGAACACTGTCATGTGCTCCTCACCAGTGCTTCGCCCTCTCTATCACCAAGCCATGTGCTCTTTAAAACATGCACACACACACACACACACACACACACCTGATGTTCACATTTTGAGGCACATTTGTCTTTAATTCACTAATAATAACAATAATTATTCAAAGCCACTTTACCATCTGAAAAGAAATCTCTATGCATACACTTAGCTCATGGATGCCAACTGCCTTCTTAAGAACATTTCCCAATGAAATATTCAGCAGCGATTATATTAAGCCTGAAGCTGTTCATCCAGTTTGTGTTAATCAAAACAAAAACAAGAGACGAAGGGATCCAAAAGGACATGTAAGATCATAGACTGAAAGTAGCCCCCTCGAGCACCAAAGGCTTGTCCAGAAGGGCAGAGCCACAGGTAAAAGCTATGTCTCTCTGGAGTTGCTGGCATTTAACTAGATGCAAAATGTCAGCGCAGGAAATTGCTTGCCCAATGCAAATACTAACAAGGGAGGCATGTGTTCCTGTGTAAATGGAGCTTCTGCCAATCCGGGCCTTCAGGATCCAGCTCCCATCACAGCATCCACGGGAAGCACCAGGGGAATGTTCCGTTTGCTTATTTTCCCTCTCTTTGCTAAGAAGAAAAAGAGCCTTTGTGGCCTAGTGGCTACAGGTTGGGCTGCTAATTGCTATATCAGCAGTTTGAAACTACCAGCTGCTTTGTGGGAGAAAGATAAGGCATTCTGCTCCCATAAAGAGTTCGAGTTTAAGACACTCACAGGGGTAAACTTACAGGGGCAGTTCTACTCTGCCCTATAAGTTGGCTGTGAGTCAGCATGGATTCGATGGCAGTGAGTTTTCTAAGAGTAAGGAGTATCTAGGGGTGTAAACAGTTAATGAGCTCTGCTATTAAGGGAAAAGTTGTCATTCCCAACCCACTTAGAGGAGCTGTGAAAGAGAAGCCTGGCAATCTTCTTCAGAATCCTCGGCCATTGAAAAGTTTATAGAATGTATTGACCTTGGTTGTTAAATAGATCCAGGTATATGGTGGAGCATACAGGGACCAATGTCATAAAACTGGGTGGGGGTGGAAAAAATCTCTGAGACAGATGCAAAAACTGTGAGGGAATGAGTTGTTGAGCCTGGGGGATCAGGACCATCGTCTCTGGGATTTTCAAAGTTCCTGAGCAATCAGGAAAGGGGCAACAGTTGGTCTCTCCCCATCCAGAGGACAGCAGAAGAGGAGAACTGATTGAGCACAATGAATTAATGACTAGTGACTCAAGCAACGATCACCCTCCACCACTGGAGACCAGAAGAACTAGATGGTGCCTAGCTCCCACAATCGACTGCTATGAAAGAGATCACATTAGAAGGGCTTGATTAGACTAGAAGGGAAATGTGGGGCAAAACTCAAAATCATGATAAAACACCAAGCTTACTGTTTGGATAAAGGCTGGTGAAATTGCAAGACTATGGTGCTTAGTTACCATGCAGGTCTGGAACTGAACTCATCATGGCTCGATGTTCAACCAAACAATAGACAGGCCTATAATGGGAACAATGACATTAGAGACATACAAATACCGTAGAATAATAGATTACATGAGATCAAAAGACAGCATTTCCCCCAAGAACGAAGTTCAAAAAAGTTGAGAATGAAGGCAGCTTGGAGACAAGAAACAAGAAGATGTGGGGGAAGTGATGGTACATTGTGGGAATTGCTGTCAATGACATGAAACAAAATGTGTATGCATTGCTCAATGGACAGCTGAGCTGCTCTTTAACCTTCACCCAAATCACAATAAAAATGTTTTTAATCAAAGACAACTTCATGGTTCACTTCTACTCTGACACACACAGGGTGATGAGGAAAGAGTGTCAACCGGGTTTGCTTTGGTCCAACCACCAGACATGTGCTTATGGGAGAAAGAGCATGATGACGCTGGCAATACCGAGCAGGACCAAGATGGTTTTATTTGCCTGCATCATGAAGATGGTAGCCTGGTGGTGAGATGATTCAGAGCTCAAGTGCTAACCAAGAAGCCACCCAGTTTAAACTCACCCAGCCCTACTGAAGGAGATTTCCCTCCTCAAAGGTGTTGTTGGTTGTTATGTGCCATTGAGGCGATTCTGACTCCCTGTGACGGGAAGGAAAGGCACACTGTGCTATAGTGTTAGGGTTTTCAGCGGCTACTTCCTCTGAAGTGGGCAGTGGGACCCTTCTTTGTATTCTGTTCTTAGCCTGGAAGTTTCCCTGACACCTCTTCACTTCGGGTAACCCTGCTGGCATTTGAAATACCAGTCACGTGGCTTCCAGCATCACAGTAACACACAACTCACCACAGCACCACAAATGGACAGACAACAACAGGCTAGGAGTCTTCATGGGAGCAGGCAGTCACGTCTTCACTCTCTCGATGGGGATCAGCGAGTTCAAACTGCCAGTCTCTCTGTTACAGCCGCACATGCAACCACTGTGCTGCTAGGTACATTTCCTTAAAATTCTGCCTAGAAAAATCTGTGGAACAGTTCTTCTCTGTCACAGAGGGTCACTGTGAGCCAGGATGGGCTCTGAGACACACAAATGCAACACCATGAAGCCACCTTACTCTGTCCTGCTCTTATTTAACTCTATTCTTTTCTGAGCGATCTTTTCCGTATATTCAGAAGAGACTGACACTGAGCAGTGTTAATTCCACCAAGGCCAGGAAGGAGGTCAAAGAGTCACAAAGGACTATCTCTTTGCTCTCATTCCACTGCACTAAGGAGGCTTGGGTGGCAGCTGGAAGCTGCACATTTCACTCCCTGTCCCTACACTCCTGGCTGAGTCTCCTCAGAGTGAGACTGCCCCTTTACCCAGCTCACTGCATTGGCTGTCTTGCTCTGAAAAGAGAATTCGCACATGTGAGTCTGACTGGGTGGCAGATGGGAATCTTAATGCTGCTCTTTGGAATATGAAAGGTCTTGGATCAGAGTGCTGCAGGGGAGTGATGTCTGCAGAAGACCTGCTGGTCTCCCAGTTAGAAAGAAGCCTTCCCCTTTGCCTCAGAGGTGCGTTCACTGTGGGTGGCAAGTCAGATCCTTGGGCTGGCACTCTCAGTAAACAGATCATATGGGCACCTTGAGAAGCGCTTGCTCACTGACCCAGCTCCTCAAGGATGTAAATATACCAGCCAGGATGACTAAGGACACCAGTGCCAAGAATGATCACATTCTTTGCATGTGTACAAATGAGGTGGGCAGCCACCTTCGCTGATGGTGGCTGCACAGTGAGTGTCTGCAATCACACCTGGCTAGGTGGACCATTGAAAGAGTTGGTGACATGATAATAGGGAGTACACCCCGTTGCCAGTAAAGCTGAGGAAATGGCATTTGAGGAAGCAGGGGCAGCCGGGTCGCCAGCATGAAGTCAACGAGAACCTTGCTTGTGCCTCCTTTGTTCACTGGTGGCTGCTGGCATCTGGGTAGTGAGGACACCATGGCTACTGCCAGAATTCTCCACGGTCCCTGGTTCCACTCTCAAGTCGCTGGCTTCATCACTACCCCTGCCATCGAGTTGATTCTGACTCACAGCAACCCAAAAGGACAGAGTAGAACTGCGGCTGGTGGGTCTGGGGGGCTGTGGATCATTATGAGAGCATTTCTATCTCGCAGTAGCTAAAGGGTCCAAAATGCTGGCCTTACGGTTAGCAGCCCAACATAACCCACTTGGTCATGAACCCTTGCCAGCTGATCCAGGGTGTCCATTCCCAAGTGCATATCTAAAAGAATGAAAGACGAGTACCCAGATGGATGCTGCACTAATCACTATGGGCAAAAGGTAAACAATAAGCCAACAATACCCATCAGTAGAAGAATAGAAAAAATATGATCTACACAGAGTGGGGTATACATATAGTCTGCCACAAGAAAACTAAGGCCTTTGATTCGGACAGACTCTGTAACACAGGTGAACGCAAGACATGAAGTGAAAGATGCCAAACACCAAATGCCATGTATTGTGAGTCCATTTAGAGGAAAAATGCTGGACAGGTAAATCCCGTAGAGCCATAGAGTAGATTGGTGGTTTCCCAGGGTGGGGTGGGAGGGGCAATGGGGAATGACTGCTTAATGGCTGCAGGGTCGATGAAAATGTTCTGGAACTGGATGGTGGGAAGCTTTCACAGTGTCCTTAAAACTACTCTTAAAAAGGGGAGAGAAAGAATCTGCAGAAAGCACAGTTCTGATTGACTCACATGAATGCGATCACCAAGAATTGGAATCCACTAGAATTGGAATGGCAGCTAGACTATTATTTCCTTGGGAGGTGCCTCCAGGAAGGACCAGTAGAGAAGGGTAATACTGATAGAGCAAAAGAGGGGGCCGATAAAGAAATGTCATTGAGTAGGTTCCCAGAGACAGTATAAATCCTCTTGTAGTTGTCCCACCCAAAGGCTGAGGGAACTGGAGTGTGGCTCCACCTATCCTCATGTGTCATTGGTTAAAGTGGCATTAGGTCCTGGAGGATGTCAACTTCCTTGTCTGCTCAATGACTGTTCCCTGTGTGGGGAGTTACATGTGCTTCCTGTGAGACCATTGGCATTTATGGGAGTGGTGGGTGCCAAGTGCTAATACATGGGCACATTAGCAGCTGCTACAGCAAGTGCTGTACATTTTTAGCTGCTTGAGTGACAGGTGGGCCCTACCTCCTGCCTATATTCAGTGGTAGGGTGTTCAGATGGGGGGCATCCGAAAAATAACAAGGCCCTATTCTTTGCAAATAGACATTATTATTATTTTAATCTGTCCCAACCCCCTTTCTTATCTGTCCCTGTGAACTACCTCACTGGCTGAAATATCAGTTCCCTGGGGAAGACACCACATTTCAATAAGGTCACAAGGCTGTTTTCATTGGCCCAGTGGAGACACTGACATAAGATGGGTCAACTAGATGCTTTTTCTGGAGCATTTCCAAACAAAAAACGAAAAAGAAAGTCCCGCTTTTGCAAGTGGCCTGGCATCTAAGAAGCATAATTCAGAAGCACATGTCCCGCCACGTGGAGGAGGCTGTCTATGTTGCGAGATTACAGCATGTGCCCTGAGAGACAGACACAAAGAACACAGGAACATGCCAGTGGTGGTCAGGAACGGTCGACAGAGCCAGCTGTCCTCTTGTTCTCCCCACCTTTCCATTTTCCTAGGATTCTCTCTTCCAAGTATTGGTCTCTTTGCCTGTTTACAACCAAATGAGCCCCAAATAAGATCCAGATCATAGAAATAGAAGGAGGAAGTTGGATGGAGACTGCAGTTCATACTCCCCGGAAGCCATTCAGACTCCCTGCAAGAAGGAGACACTGTGATGGAATTAGCTCTGGATTCCTGACATTTATTGAGGAATGCTCAGGGAATAAGCACCTGTGGGGGGAATCCAGGAAGGGTACAAGAGGGAAATCTCAACAGAGGTCTCAGCCCTGCCTATGGAGAGTGTCATAGTCAGTGTTCCCTAGAGAAACCAAACCAGTTATATAGCTGTAACTGGAGATATCGATATATCCACCAGGGCTCCTATGGTTAACCACTGCACCAGCCACTCATTGCCATCAAGGTGGACTCAAAGTGACTGTGTAAAACAGTATAGAACTGACCTTTTGGGCGTTGGAGACTGTAACTCTTCAGGAGATTATGAAGCTTCATCTTTCCCTCAAGGAGCCCTTGGTGTCTTCAAACTGATGTCCTGGCTGTTGGATGCCCAATGGGCCACCCACTACGACACCAGTGCCCCAGAGAGTGAGGCTTATTTCTAGGAATTGGCTCACATAGGGGAATGGCAAGTTCCAAATTCAGAGGTCAGGCAACAGCCTAAAGAGCTCTGTAGATGTTCATCCTAAAATCCATAGGTTAGGTGATGGGAAAAGACAAGAATAAGAATGGTCAGAACACACCCTAGGGAAACTCCCTTTCTGCGCTGAAGGCCTTTGGCTGATAGGTTTACCCCTTCCCACATTATGGAAGGTATTCTATTTTGCTTGAGACCAACTCCTTCATAAGAGCAAATAGATGAGGTGAACAAGCGGCCATCTAGCTCAGAAGCAATAAAGCCCACCTGGAAGAAGCACACCAGCCGGTGCGATCACGAGGTGCCAAAGGGACCATGTATAAGGCATCATGCAAAAATAAAAGAATATATATATATATATATATATATATATATATATATATATATCTGTGTGTATATGGGTATATATATATATATACCATAGAGAATGAAGGGGGAAGTGCAGAGTGGAGACCAGAGGCCCAAATGTCGACCACTGGAGATCCCCTCATAGAGGGCTTTAGGAGAGGAGATGGGTCAGTCAGGATGCGATGTAGTACCGATGAAGAACACAGCTTTCCCCCAGATCCTGGATGCTTCCTCCCCCCAACTACCAGGATCCAAATTCTACCTTGCAGGACTGGATAGGGCAGAGGCTGTACACTGGTGTATATGGGAGCTGGAGGCACAAGGAATCCAGGGTGGACGATACCTTCAGGACAAGGGGTGTGAGGGGTGATACTGGGAGAGTGGAGGGTGAGTGGGTTGGAATGGGGGAACTGATTACAAGGATCCATATGTGACCTCCTCCCTGGGAGATGGACGGCAGAGAATGGGGGAAGGGAGACTCCGGAAAGGGCAAGAGAAGACAAAATAACAATCTGTGGATTATCAAGGGCTCATGAGGGAGGGGGGAGCGGGGAGGGAGGGGACAAAAAAAGAGGACCTGATGCAGAGGGCTTAAGTGAAGAGCAAATGCTTTGAGAGTGATTAGGGCAAAGAATGTACAGATGTGCTTTATACAATTGATGTATGTATATGTACGGATTGTGATAAGAGTTGTATGAGCCCCTAATAAAATGTTTAAAAAACAAGAGCAAATAGATGAATGCTTGTTTGACCAAAAAACTGGGCACCATAGCCTGGCCACATTGATATGCAAAAGGAGCCATCACTGGGAGCTCTGTAACTGGGACCTGGCCAAGTGGTGACCAGTAGCCTGGGACTTTGTAGCCTAATACGTTGCAGTGAATTGCTTACTAGTTCTCCTCTAGCTATAGTCTTTATAACTCCTACCAATGACAGGGTGGAACTATGCCACAGAGGGAAGTAGATAGCATGCTAATAATATCAGTAAGGTGCATGGCATCCTCGAAGAGGTGAGACCATTCAAATAAGACCTGTAGACCCCTAATGTGGGGATTGGTCGGTTTGGTCATCCTGGGTGAGTTAACTCAGAAACAGAAAGTGGAGGTTCTAGAGCACTGAGAAAGACGAGCCAGCAGTGGAGTGTGCTCTTTGGACCCAGGATTATTACTCTGAGCACCACCTCTGTCCAGGAGACAGAGATCCCTGACACTGGATGCATCAGGAGACAATGAAAAACAGTGGCAGATAAATAGCTCATGGAAGCACAGGCAGCAGCACCAAGACCCCAGAACAGGGAGCTCGCCAGCACACAGAAGGAGAAAGCTGAGTGTTTTGGGTCAAGGCTTCCAGACAAAGCGGGCTGCCTCAACGCACCTATCAGCAGAGCTGAAAGAACTTTGCACACAGTCCCAAGCAGAGCAGAGGTCAAGGAGCTGCAGGGCAGAGGCCAAGGACCAGATAAAGTTCTGCCTCTGGGCACCACTGGGAAGAGACTGTCCTGACTGAAGAACTATATCCCCAGTCATTTCTGATCCTGAATTGTCACCTGCTAGGTCCCCAATTAACCCCAGAAACATAAGTATTGTTTGCGAGTTCTGTGTGGCCATTGCCACTTAAGGATTATCAAACCCAGCAGAGAAGAAGAGAGTGTCATGGTAGGGATGGTTGGTGTCAGAAACTGTGAAAAGAAAGGAGGGTGGCGGCATTTTGATCTCTGTCTCATAGGAATCAGCCTTGGGCTGTTTATCTTGATTTTCCTCCATTGCCTTTTGTGAAGTTACAGGGGGGTCAAATGCCTCCACTATGCCATTTATACCCCTACATTGACAAGTCGTTGGATGAAGGTTTGTTTGGGGAAGGAGCAGACCTTGGATGAGCTCTCATCAGCTGAGGCAATCCTGATAGGGGCCAGACAGCTGGGACCTTGTCTATCAGTGGCTCTCTCCGCAGCTGGGGAAATCAGTCACTTGGCCCTGAGAGGAATCTGGGTGACACACTCATCTATGACAATACCCTGAAGAACAAGCTCCCACAAAAACCTGGCTGAGAACTCTCGCCTAGAACACAGGAGTGCATGCCTAGCTAATAATAGCCATTTACTGAAGGCCCTATGATTGGAACTGTGCCTCATTTACAGACGGAAAACTAGAGGAAGGGATTTAAGGTGGCTAAGTTAATAAGTGACAGAGACAAGATTCAAACACAAGTTTGAAGCTGGTACTGTTAGCCTTTTATCCAGGGCTGGGTTTTAGATGAGGCAAATGAGACACTTGTCAGGCACACAAGGTAAAGAGGCCTTCCCTCTCCAGTGTGACTTTCCCCATAAGTCTGAATCATGGGCCTGGTGTGTCTTATTTGCCTTCCCTGAGTCTCAGAACCTGGTCTAGTCTGATTTGCTATTTGGAGGAATAAGCCAGAATGCTCAAGTACTCTGAGTCAAGACCCAATCTCCCCTGGAATTGTTCAGTGGGACTTACCAGCCTCTTCCTTCGTGTTTCACTTTTCTAGAAACCTCCATGGAGGACTAGCTCTCATGAAGAGAGCTTCAAAAAGCTCATGGCAAAATTCCATTATTTTTTCGTATCATTTTTCCACACGCTTTTGGAAGCTCCCTCCTCATCCCTTTCCACAGTCTTTCTCAAGGAAAGAGACTGTTGCTGGTTGATGTCAGATGCCCCTGAGTCTGTTTTCTACTCAGAAAGCTCTGCACAAACTCTATCAAAAAATGACGTAGAGTCAAACGTGCTGTGTGTCTTTAAGTTGATGTCAGCTCATAGTGACCCTACAGGACAGAGTAGAACTGCCCCCAAAGGTGTCCTAGGCTGAGATCATTATGGGACCAGCTCGTCAGGTCTTTTCCCCTTTAGAGCCCATGGGTAGGTTCAACCTACCAGTCTTTTGTTTAGCCACCCAGTCCTTAGCCATTGTACCACCTGGTCTCTTTAAAACAGGGATTAGGTTGATTAATTTTATAATCTCCAGCCACATTTGAAAGCTGCTTCCCAGAACACCCTTGCCCAGATTGTTGATTAAGACGGGCATTTGGGGACTCATTTCTTTCTCATTTGTGTAAGTGCACTCTATGAGAGGGGTTTCCCTTCATAGATAGGTGATCACATACTATTTTTCCAAATTGAACCAATCTTGGTGGTATAATGGGTTAAGAGTGGGGCTGCTGCTAATGGCAAAGTTAATGGTTCAAACCCACCAGCTACTCCTTGGGAGAAAGATGAGGGTTTTCTGCTCCAGTAAAGATGTGCAGTTCTGAAAATCCGCAGAGCCAGTCTATTGTGCCATATATGAGGTCAACCCCATGGCAGTGGATTTGGTTTTGGTTTTGGTCTGTGGGGGAAGTCCTTAAGTGATTCTTTAGCCACATGGAGGAGTCCCTGGGTAGTGCAGTTGGTTAACATACTGGGCTACTAACTCATAGGTTGGAGCTTCAAGCTCAGCCAGAAGTGTCTCTGAAGAAAGGCCTGGTGCTGCATTTCAAACAACAACAACAAAATCAGTTATAGAAAAAAACAACAGAATGTCGTTCTACTCTGGCCCAAAGGAGTCCCTATGAATCAGAGTTAACTTCATGGCAACTGGCATGGGTTTGGTCCATGGGAAAAAAGAACCCTTCATAATTGCCTCCATGCCCAATAGTTCCTTTCCGGTATCCCTAGACCACCCCAGCACCCTCAGCATCTTGCCTTATAATTGCCATGGGTCCATCTCTCTTCCCAATGGGCCAGGCCGTGATGCAGCCGCTGCCGACACAGAGGGATTGTGCAGTCCCTGCATGATCTACAGTCCTCATGACATATATCTTGAATGAAGATTAAGTGATCCTCATTAGAGCTTAGCTCAGGTGAATCCATTACCTCAGCTGGAACCGAAGTGGTGCCAGACCAATATCTGTTTTTAAAAGATAGAAGGGCATTCCTAATCTTTGTGGAGAAACAGAGAGGATTTAGTGAAATGTTTCTGCAGTTGAGGCTACAGATGATCTGTTGACATGGTCTAAAAGGTTGTAGGTGGTTTAATGTCTCTTGGTAGCATCAATTTTGCATTTTGTCCTGACTTAGCAAATTGGTTGGGATTTCGGCTTACTGACAAGGACCTTCAGAAAGAATGTGGTTGCAGGAGCAAGTTTAAGAAAGGAAGGAGCTTTGAAGTAGCCCTCACTGAGTGCCAATCCAAAACTCTGTTACCCGGCACCTCAGAGGGCTTGACCTGGGATGGACTATGGCAGCAGCACCATGAGCCACTTCCTCCAGTGGCCCTGACTGAAGGCTCAGAACCTGCCTCTGATTGGCAGCTGAGAGATACTAGGACCGTCACCTGCCACATCGCCTGTATTTCTCCTGGCAGTAAGAAATCCCCTAAGTACACTATGTTTGGGCAATCTTTCCAGCCTACAAGCAGTTGTTGCTTATCTCTGTTAGCTTTGTGCAGGGGAACAATCAGGCTTTGAAATTGAAAGACTTGCATGTGACTCATGAGGTTAAGAGCCCAACACATAACCACTATATTACCAGGGTTCCTTCCTCTTGAAGGATAGGTAAGCAACAAAAGGACCATTTCTCTTAAAACCTCTGATCGAGAGTGGCACACAACTCCTTCCACTTTTATTCTATTGGCCAAGCCCTTTGCTGGCAGGGCAGGGAAGTTTACTCTTTCCTTGGATGACTAGGAAGTGAGTGAAATTTTGTCATCTCATACAAAGGGAAAAGGGAAACATGCTCTATGATCAAATAAGTTTAAAAAAAGTCAAAATATTCATAGAATCTGCCCAGTGTGGCAAAAGCATGAGCACTCCCATTGTAGAAGAAACACTGCTCTCGGAAACCACACTGTGCCTGGCAAGGGAGGCTGGGAGGATTTATGCTTGATCACTTTGGCCAAGTCATTAAGCAAGGCTGATCAGTAGAAAAGGAAATCGGGTTTTGTGCGGGGATGTGTCATTGGATATGCAGGCGATTCTCCTTGAGATGTATTGGCCCACAACTTTGGACTCACATACAGCAGTGACCATGAAGATGGCATCGAACCTGACGACACTTCATTTTCTTATATAGAAAGTTGACACAAGCATCTCCTGGTGGTGTAGCGGGTTACACATTGTGTCCCTAACCTTAAACTCAGCAGTTCGAAAACAGCAGCAATCAGTGAGGGAAAGATGAGGCTTTCTACTCCTGTCAAGAGTTACAGGCTCAGAAACTCATGGGGGCAATTCTCCCGTGTCCTACAAGGTCGCTATGCATCAGCAGTGACTCGATGGCAGGGAGATTAAGTTGATATTACCTATTTTAGAAAACGGTCCTGGTTATTCAATTAAGTAAGGCAGGTGCAGCCCTGTCACACAGGTTTTGTTTAGATAGCACAGTAGTGTCCACTCACTCATTAGCTCAGTGTGTCTGGAACCCCAATGTGTATTACCACATGGGACAATTCAGGTTGAAGACACTGGGGATTCGTTCTTTGTTGAACAAGCCCTGGAATTGCAAGAGTTCTAAAAAGGGGTCAAAGTTCCTATTTTTATAACTCTCTCTCTCTCTCACACACACACACACACACACACACGGAGAAAGTGGTGAACTTCACAGAACGTAGTGGGGACTTCACAGAAAGGGGGGTTGATAGCAGTGAACAGGGTTGGGATGGGTCTTGTTCTATCCATTTGAAAGTCTCTAGGCTAAACAGAAATGTCCTGGTGGTATAGTAGGTTCGGTGTTGGCCTGCTAACCACGAGGTCAGCAGTTCTGAATCCACCAGTTCCTCCATGGAAAAAAGATGAGGCTTTCTATTTGAGTAAAGAATTATAGACTCAGAGACTCATTGGGGCATGTTTATTCTTCCCTATAGGGGCGCTTCGAGTCAGAATGAACTCAGTACAGTATGCAAATAACAAGCTGTGCTAATACCATTCCAGAGAGACAGTGGTGTTCCAGGGACATTGGTTTCCCCTGACCCTGACCCTGAGGAAACATGAGGTCTTCAGGTCTTCTCCTGCTGCTCTTCTTTACCATCCTCCCATATCCTCCTCTGCACTCCCAAGTGGTGGGCATGATTTATAAACATAGAAATCCACTTACTCCTTTGGAAAAGTGGTTTACTTCACCCAAAAATTCGGAGAACTGTGTCGTCTCCCTTTCAAAGTAAATTATACGATGAACATACAATATTGATTGCAGGCATGTGGATTCTTAATCCTCAAGTTCCCATGAAACCCTGCTTTCCATGGCAAATCAGCCCGCCATTTCAGCACACCAGTATTGCCAGGAGAAAGGAGCCTCAGCAGCCACCACTGCTCCGCAGCCTGCTTTTCATGGTCACACGGGGATGTCAGAGTGCCCCACACCTCATGCACTGACTCAATGCTTGCTTGCAGGGGTTGCATTTCGTTAGAGCCCAACAACTTCCGAACATTGGCAAATTCCCTCAACCAAAGGTGGGCAGCGGCCTCAAGATGTCATTAACCACCAGCAGGGTTGCGTTATGCTCGTCAGTGCCATCATGTGCAAGCGGAAAGACAATTCCCACAGGCTGCCAGCTCTGTTTGGGGAGGGAATGCCAAGTGGGGAAGCTGGGGGTCCTCACCCCAGCAGCCACAGTTCCTGGCTCCAGGCCCTGCCCCAGGTTGTGCCAGGACGAAGAGCCTGGACTCTCAGAGACTCCGTAGCTCAATTTCCACTCAGGCTGTGTTGTGTTGTGTTGATCATTCCTTCCCTAGGCTGCCACCCATCTGTCAGTTTGTCATCATGTTGTCATTTGTCTATAGCTGTGATTGCTGTAAGCAGTGTCACCAGCTAAGATTATAACCAGAGCAAGCCACTCTGGACACGCTTCACCAGAGCATCCAAGCTAGGACACACTGGGAAGAAAGACCTGATGATGTACTACTGAAAATGAGTCCATGGAACCCTATGGATCAAAAGAGAATACCGTCCAAACAAGTACTGGAAGAGGAGCACCCTAGGTGGGAATACACTCACACTATTCAGTGGGAGGACTCCCTGGGTAGTGTTTGACTAGCACCCAGGAAGTCGGCAGTTAAATCCCACCCAGAATCCAAGAGGTGCCTAAGGAAGGTAGGCCTGAATATCTGCTTCCAAAAGGTCACAGCCTTAAAAACCCTATGGAGCAGTTCTACTCTGAAATGCATGGGGGTCGCTATGAGTCAAAATGGACCGAAAAGCAGCTAATAACAACAACACTGTATAAAGAACAACACTGCAAGTCCTTAGGACAAAATACACAGCAGGCACAATAGCCTCGACCCCACAGAATAGGGCAACTTATTTTCCTTTGTACCAGAGACCGGAACTGTACAACGGAATGAAACCCTGCCTGCTCTTGTGTCATCACCACAGTCGTTGGTCCATGTTGAGCCCATTGCTGTAGCCACTGTGGACATCCATCTTATCAAGTGTCTTCTTCCCTCTTGCTGCCCCTGTACTTTAACAAGCATTATGTCCTTTCTTAAGAACCAGTCTCTCCTGATAGCATGTCCAATGGATGTGAGATGAAGACTTGCCATCCTCACTTCTAAGGGGCATTCTGGCCGTGCTTCCTCCAAGAGGGATTTGCTTGTTCTTCTGACAGCCCAGACGACTTTTGGTATTGTTTGCACATCATTCACATGCATTGATTCTTCTTCAGTTTTCCTTACTCACTGTCCAGCTCTCACATGCATATTGACCATTGAAACTACTTACCTTGAATTCAGAGCTTAGGGTACACTACTCAAAGCCACATAGCTTGTGAGTGGCTGAAACATGTCTGCTGCCAGGATCTGTCCAATTTATTTTATTGAAACATCATACTCAAAAGGTGCTTTAGGCAAACATATTTTGTCTTTTGACTACATGTCCCAATAATATAACCAGACTCAGACCCTCACATTGTAATGATTCAGGAATATGTCTGAGAGGTAAAAAGACCGCCAACCATATAACTGATGGGAGAATAGGTACTGACTGTCACCTGCAATGCCATTCCTTCAACAAATATTTATTGAGTGTTATTCAAATGACAACTTTTTGCAAAGCTTTAAGAAGACCCAGATGTAGAGAACACAGTCCCTGCTCACAGGAGACTCACAGATACTGCATCAGGGCATTCAGATCAGGGACACCACAGATGGATGCAGAAAGAAAAATCATTAAAAAAAATAGCAACACGCACAGAATCCAGGACAGATAAAATCCTCAGGAAAAGTAATGGGAGTAGCGATACTGTGGTAGCTTTTTAATCTCCCATCATTTTGCATAGGGGTGGAGTCCAGACTGTCACTCAGGCCATAGCCAGTGAGGTCTCAATGTGGGCATGGCCTTCTCTTGAGGATTCTGGCAACTCCTGTATTCTTTCCTGGGGGTGAGAGACACCCATAACTTGATATTCCTGCTGACAAGATACATGGATCTACATTGACGGCAGCCAGAGCCTTGAACGGCGAGGAGTCATGTGGAGACCCATGCCACTTTCCACCTCCACTGGGTCCATAAGACATTCCACCGACTGCCCTGTGATCTTCCAGCACTTGGTGTCATTGCATGTGTTGCATAAGTCTGAAAAAACTTACACACTGTTATCGGATATATGGGTTAATTTCGTACTTATGGACGTGGTCTGGACTGGGCTGGGATGTTTTCTTAATATACAATTATTCTTCTATATAAAGCTTTTTTAAGACACATGAGTGTTTATGAATGTGCTTCTCTAGTTAACTCGAACTGACTCAGATACCATGAGGGCACAGGGTGGCTGTGTAGGGAAGGGGAGGGAAAGGGAACTGATAACAATGATGGATTTAGAACACACACACACACACACACAGCCTAGGGGCCGAATAACAGAAATATGGGTAGAGGGACACAGAAGACGGTGTGTATAAAGATATTAATTTATATATAATTTAGTAAGGGTGTGAGGGTTGAGGAAAGAGGGAAAAAACAGGAGCTGATATCAAAGGGGTTGAATAGAATGATAGTGTTTAGAAAATGATGGTGGCAGCATATGTACAAACTCGCTTGATCTAATTGATTTATGGATTGTTATATTATCTGTCAGAGCCCCCATTAAAATGTGTTCTTTTTTCGATAACAACATAAACTCACTGCCATGGAGTCAATTTTGACTCAGTATAGAACACTCCCTGTGGTTTCCTCGCTTGCTATTCTTTAAGGAAACAGAAAGCCTTTGCTTTCCCCTGCAGAGTGGCTTGTGGTTTCAATTACTGACTTTGAGGTTAGCAGGCACCATAGCACCATGATTCCTAAGGATGCTGATAGAAAGGGAGAACCTTGTGGAATGTAATTTAAAATTCTTTAATTATCTAGACTTACTTAACTGGAAGAGTCCCAGAGACTATGACCCTGAGTTACTCTTCAAACCTTGAATTGAAACTGTCCCCTGAAGTCATCTTTAAACTAAATAACAATTTAGCTCTTAAAGGATTGCATCCTTGAGTATTGCAGTCTTTAAAAAATCAGCACAAAACTAAATGGGTTACAGATAATTCAAAATATGTGTGAGAGGGTTGTGGCAGAGAGATTAAGTAAAAAGAAAGGAAACACCTTGAATAGAAAGAACAAGAATGTTAATTCAATATGAAGAGTGTGACCAATGTCACTGAACATTGTGTCCAGAAAGGGTTGAAATGGAACAGATTTTGCTTTGTATGTTTTCACATATCAAAATTAAATATTAGTAGAAAAAGAGAGAGACTCGCATCTGTTTGAGGCAGACTACCAAATACTGGGTTATATATAATGCTAAGTATTGAATATTATCCCATTTTCATATGGCAAGTATGGAAAGCCAAGGATGGAGTGAGGCATTCACAGGGGAGATGGCATTTGAATGATCCAGGAAAATGGCTAAAGAAGATGCTCATTCCTGAGTGTTTCCACTGGGTTCGCAAACACATCAGCAAATGAATGTCAAATAACCCGTCTCACCCTCTAACTCAGAGCTGTGCAACCGAACTCTCTTCTATGATGAAAATGTTCCAGAGCAGTGATTCTCAACCTGTGAGTCGCGACCCCCATGGGGGGGGGGTCGAACAATGCTTTCACAGGGGTCATCTGATTCATCACAGTAGCCATATTATAGTTATGAAGTAGCAACAAAAATAATTTTATAGTTGGGGGTAGCACCACACATGAGGAACTATATGAAAGTGTCACAACATTAGGAAGGTTGAAAACCACTGTTCTAAAGGCATGACATCCAATCTGGTAGCTACTACATTTTATCAGGAAAGACCAGTCCATGGAAAGGGACATCATGCTCGGTAAAACTGAAGGTCCACAAGAAAAGAGACTGACCATCAAGGAGATGAGCTGACACCATGGCTGCAACAATGGACTCCAACCTAACAACCATGGCAAGATTTGGCACAAGATCAGGCAGTGTCCTCAAAGTAACATCCTTGATCTTCAGTCTTTTTAAAAGATCTGTTGTAGCACATTTAGCCAATGCAGCGTGTCATTTGATGTCTTGACTAATGCTTCCTTGAGCATTGATCTGGCTTAGGGTTTAAAAATTCCCCTTGGCTTCTCAATCATACAGGAGGCCCACACAGTGATCATCTTTCCTTACTACAGTGTCATGCCCCACTCACATTGGTCTCCTTGCTGTTCCAGGAAGAAGTTTGGAGAACCCAATCACAAGGCCTTTTGCACTGACTGTCTCCTACCTGGAACACTTTCCCCACCGCCAGATGGCCACTCCTGTGTCTTCCTGCCTTATTCAAGTTCTGCATTGTCAATGAGATCTTCCTTGGCTGCGATGCACTACTTGCCCCAAGTTTCCCATCCAGCGCAGTTTAGTGAGAAAAATCTCACTGCTACCTGCAGGGGTGGGAGCCTGGGCACTGGCATCTCAGAGAATGGAGCATAATCAGAACAGAAATGAGACCCTACCTCTCATGCTAAAAGACTGCTAACTGCAAGGTCTAAACCACCACACAACCAGCCACTTCTCAGGAGAAAGGCTGAAAGTTAGTCTCAGAAACCTACAGGGGAAGTTCTACCCTGTCTTATAGGGTCATTATGAATCAGTATCAACTCTATGGCAGTAAATTTGCATTTGGGGGCGGGGCGCGTTCTAAGGAGCTCTGGGTCACATACCCTGATCAATCCAACTGGCAGCTGCATCAGCTGGCTAAGGCTTCAAAAGACTGAGTAGGTAACCCAGGGCTCAGTGCTGTTGGCAGAAACTTGTGGGGGGTCAGAAGGACTTGAGGTGATGGTGTCCTTCTCAGTGGCCTCAGATAATCTTCTCCCCGGTCTGGGCATCAGCATCTTCTTTGCAAAATGGGATGATTGCAATAGAGAACCACTAAACTCCTACATACCTGAGCAACCAGGAAGCAATTGTGAATCCTGGAGAGGAGCAAAGACTATGCTGGTGGCTCTGCAAATCTTGGGAAGCCTGGATCCGATGTGGCTGGAACTGTCCACTGCGAGGCACCAAGAATCCCGAGAGCTGTGGTTCAGGTCTCCCCCTTGCCTGTGTACCATGGAAGATTTAATAAATGTTCTCCTCATGCTACCTTTAGGATCCTTGGTGGCAAAGTGGCAAAATCCCTTCACATTGGCCTGCTAACTGCAGGGTTGGCAGTTCAAACGCACCTGCTGCATTCCTGTAGAAAGGGCAGCTTTCAACTCCCACAAAGAATTGTTGTTTCAGAAATCCACAAGGACAGTTGTATCCTGTAACTATGAGTCAGAACTGGCACAATAGCAGTGCGTGAGTGAGCTTTAAACTACATTTGAGACTGGGGTCTATTTTGAATTCCCCTACCTGTCCATTGGGTGTCATGGGAAGAAAGTAGATAGGAGAAAAAAGGGTAGGAGGCAGTGAGGGAGGAGGGTAGAATGTACTGGAGTAACACATTCTGGCAGAAAATTGTGTGTATGTGTGTGTGTGCGTGTTCTATTGTAATTCACACAGAGTATGGGTGGGGGAGGGAACTGAAAAAGTAATTATCCATGAAAAAGAAAATTTTTTTTCTTTGGTGATTTTCCTTTCGTTGAGCTAAGGGATGGAGAATGTACTGCATAGGCGTGACCAGCCACTAGACTGGTGTGCTGTTAACACACCCTCCTGCCTTTGCATACTGGGGGCCTCTCTGTAAACAGAAGTGACTTGTGACTTCTGATTTCCTGGGGCTCTAAAGAGAACCCGAGAATAGAAGTTTTAAATCGTGAACAAAGGGGAGACAAAGGGTTAATGAGAGGACAGAAGTTTGAAGTTTCATTGGATGAACACAGCGCCAGCATCCAACAAACATGCCAAAGGCTGAACTCTGCCCGGAAGTAATGAATGAGCACTGCCTTTAGCCCGTGTCCTCACTCTCCCCGTCTCCTGCACTCCAAGCCAGCCTCACTAAGAGTAGTCAAAGGTGACATGATGGTCCTTTCATCTCTCTCTGACCCCTCACACTGCCTTCACCTCTATCCATGTTGCTTCATCCTTCCCCCTTCTCCCTGATCTTCCTCTTTGAAAGATCTAATTCACACTAACTGGTAAAAGTCAGTTAGCACACAAGAGAGGAGACATCTCCTTCCTCAGCCTATACTGCAGAAAAGGAAACTCGGGCTTGTGCTCATTTGCCCAAATGGCAAAGGTCCCATCAGGGGCAGGGCCATGATGTGAAAATTCAAGCAAGCAGCCCCAGAGCCAGAGCTCCCAACCCTCATCCACTGCAGTTCAAGTTCATGGGGTGAAGTGGTGAAACGCTAACCAGAAACTGAGAGTCAATGTAGATACCCAAGGCTTACTTGCCAGGGCACTCACTCACTGCCACTGAGTCAATGCTGACTCATAACAACCCTATAGGACAGGGTAGAATTCCCCTGTGAGTTACTGAGGATGTATCTCTTTATAGGAATAGAAAGCCCCATCTTTCCCTTGTGGCGTGGCACATTATTAGACAGAAAGACTTAAAAGATTGGTCCAGGGCCTTCAAACTGAGGCAATCAAGGTCAGACTCATAACAATGGCCCCTGTGCTGTCCTCGCTTAGGTGAGCTCCATCAAGGATACATCTAGGCAGGCCCTTGGAGGAGGATGGATGGAGAGGAGTGCAGGCAATCTATTTTGTAAGGCATTTTCCGCAAGGGTAAGATGATCTACATTCTTGGCTAATTATCAAAAGGAATTCAATGGAGGCTTAATCAAACTGGGGAGGCAGCAAATGGACAGAGTTGTCACTGTCATCAGCAATGCAAACCTTAAACCCAACTCAGTGCCACAGAGTGGATTCTGGTTACAGTGACCCTTTAAAGGGAGGTGGAATGGCCCCTTGTGGATTTCGGAGACTATAACTCTTACCAAGATTGGAAACCTTGTTTTTCTCCTCAGGGGTGACTTGTAATTCTGAACTGCTGACCTTGCAGTTAGCAGTCCAATCTGTAACCACTATGCCACCCGCCTTTTGCAAACTGGAGTGCTCACAATTTAAGTTCTAATACAATTATACATGGTTACATTATCAGCAAATTCTATCATTCCGGGAGATGCGCAAATTGCTCGGACCCCGACCAATGGGGCAGCCTGGGTTCTTGTACACTGGTGTTTCCTGGGTTCAGACCCCAGAAAGCTCAGATCCCTCCTGCTTCCCCTCAAACTCCTCTGCCCAGTGCTGACCCCAGGAACCCCAGGGATGCTCACCCTGCTTGGAGTCAGGTGAATGGATTTGGTTCACGACCCAGTCAGAAGTTGAAGTCCTTCCTTGTCATGCTTCAATGTGCAAGACACTAGTACCAGATTTCTAGCTCCCTAGACTGGACTGTATTTCTCTGTGGCAAATCTTTGTTCTGAAACAGAAGAGGAGGCAATGTTGAAAAAGGCATATCACTTTCTTGGCCTGTACTTCTTGCGCTAAATAGTGACCACCCCCACCACCTGGGATCAAAATCCTGCTCAAAGCTGAGGGTTTGCATTAAACAAGGGTCCACTCTATCTTTGCAGAGCAATTTTACTAATTTCCCAAATATCATGATCAACTTTGGATCCACAAAGTGGAAGTACTTAAGGCCTCAAATTTCTCAAGCTCCATTGAAGGTAAATATCTTCTTTTCACCAGCAATCTAACTGAAGAACGGAATATTTTATGAAGAATGTTCTTTAAAAGCCCATAACGGAACCTCAGACCAAAACCCTTGACAAATCTGGTGAAAGTGATCAAGCTGAATCACGCTCATATCTGCCACTCCAACTCAGGCTGAGCTTCTCATTAAGTAAAACCTACTCCAATCCCCTTGCATCCTGGGTATTCTTTACAATATCTATTGTGTGAAGAAATCCCTATGGTTGGGTGGCCATTTATGCACAATAGTGTAGTAACTAGAGAAAGTTTTTGTACAGGTGGACAACAAGAGACAGAGCGACACCAATAGCACATCCTAGAGGTACCTTGGCCAAGATAGAGATATTCTAAACAAGAAAACAAGCCAGGGGAATCCTTATTTGCTACTCTCTTAAGCTCTTGTGTTTACAGATGTCCGATTTTAAAGCCTTTGGGAAAGACTGCAGCTTACAGTCATGGAATGGCAAGGGGTCGTGGTAAGAGCCAAGGTGAGGGAAGATGCTTAAAAATGCAAGATGTATCCAGAAAAGAGATGACTGATCAAACCATTTTGTCATCTTGACCTAAATTCTGGATTCCAAGCTTTCTAGGTAATGCTGACTGATGGCAAACAACACACACTGTAGTAGTGGGCTTATTGGCTTGGGTTCAAGGATGTCCCATCCATAGTCTCAGGTGTGAGTGACGATTTGTCCCGTCAAGAGGGGTGTAAATCATTTATCACTCTAGAGGATCCAGCCAGAGCAAGTGATCTATGAGAGTCGAGTGGGTTTCAGGATGTTCAGAAAGTTTACAATCAACTGAATCACAATTCAATTCCATGAGAAACTTCAAGGCTAACTGTAAGACAGATTAAAGATGAAGATTCTGGCAGCTAGACAGGAGAGTATTCACGCAATATGAATAGACGCTTTATTCTTTTTGTCTAAATTCACGTTATTGGGTGAAACATAACAATGATTGTCAGAGTAACCTTACTAATATTTTCTATGAGACCAGTAATAACCTGTAAACAAGGTCAGATAATGATACTTCAAGAAAACTGTAGAGCAATATTGATAATGGATCTACATGAAAAAGTTCTTGAAAACATTGGGAATAGAGTCAGAAAACACATGAAAATAATTACACATGATAATTAAGTAGAATCTATCCTAGAGTTGATTTAATATAAGAAAATGAGCACTGTAATATATACCAATTAATGTAAAAAAGAATTAATAATCTAAATAGACACAAAACTTACTAAACAAAGTCAAAGACTTTTCATGCTAAGGAAAAATAACTCTACAAATCTAACATAAAACAAATATAGTTCAAAATGTTAATATGCTAATATACATTCCTAAAAAGAAAAAGTCATACGTGAAAAAACATCACTCCACGTCAGAAAAAGGACAACCATAAATGTCCACTTTTACCAGTGATATTAAAAATTGACTGTATGTTCTAACTAGAGCTACCAGGTTCACTTTTTTTTAAGGAAGAGGCTTCCAAAAAGACATAAAAATTCCTTTAATCATAATTTAATTATCACATCCATAAAATATTCACGATATGCCATGAATAGCTAATAAATGCTAAAACATTGTAGGCTACATTTAAACACGCTGAAATAACTCTTGGTACTAAACTCCCTAACTATTAATTGTTAATCAGAAGTGGAAGGGGAAGGTGGGGGGAGAAAGAGAGAACCTATCACAATGATCTACGTATAACTCCCTCCCCAGGGGGATAGACAACAGAAAAGTGGGTGAAGGAAGACATAGGGCAGTATAAGAGATGAACAAATAATACTTTACAAATTATCAAGGGTTCATGAGGAGGGGGGAATAAAAATGAGAAGCTGACAGCAAGGGCTCAAGTAGAAAGAAAATGCTTTGAAAATGAGTATGCCAACAAATGTACTAATGTGCTTGACACAATGGATGGAGGTGTGGATTATGATAAGAGTTCTACAAGACCCAATAAAGTGATTTAATAAAAAAAGAAATACAGCATGATCAAAATTATAGCATTTAACTTACAGAAAAGGAAGTACAAATGTATTCAGATTAAAACCCTGAAACAGGGAATTTGTTTCCACCCATTCTGTGATGAAAGCATGAATTTAGAGTCCTGTAGTTTTCTGTAGTGTTGAAGGTCCTCATATACTGATGAATTAATAAACTAAACCAAGGCATTCGTGTGCACATATAATATTAGAGTGACTATATAGACACACATATATGTATGTGATACACACACATATATGTATGTGATACACACACATATATCAAGCTGGACAACAGATAGGATTGATGCTCACCCAAAAACTGAAGTTTGGGGACTTGAACACACTGAGCCATGGATGCTCTAGGTAGCATTGGACCCATGGGCTTCAGTTGGACTGGGCTGGGATGTTCTCTTGATGAAAAGCTCTCTCTTATGCATATGTCAGTGTCTATAGTTTTATTTTTCTAGAGAACCCAGCCTAAGGCAGATCCCCATCACATTAGTGTCATATGAGGGCGAAAAGGTGTACCTGACATGCTGCTCTTGGAGAAAAACACATCACAAGGAAAGTGTGAAAAGATAATCAACAATTCCCTGACACTGAGCCAGTCCTATGCTCCTCTAGGTCTGTGGAATTTTGGTGGATGAAAATCTATTTATAACAAAAATATCAGAGGGGCCATCCCGAATCCCAACTAAGAGGACAGCTGCCCCTTCCCCCAGAAGAATTTACTTCAGAGGACAACACTGAAGCTACAGCTCAGGGAAAGGGACATGTCTGATCAGAGCACACGGGAGAAAATGAAGGGGGAGGAAGAGAGAGTGGAGCACACATCCTGGCCCACCAAGCTTTGAGGACAATATGCCTGCTCTGAGCAGCCCATGCAAAAAGAAGCACTATGGCTGCCCCGACTATGAGTCATGACATCCCTCACTGACCTATAGCCCTATAGGGGACAACACTGGAGACAGTTTGGGAACTGCATCCGATCTGACCCCACCACACCCAGGCAAAACACTAAGGGTGTTGTGCAACAGAACAGCAAGGGAAGTAGAGCAAGGAAGTCCCAAGAGTACCAAAATTAGACTCGGGGGCCAGGGCGTGGCACCCCATCAGACTCCACAGAAAAGCACTCCTAAAGGTCAACATACAGACCTCTAACTTTTTACAGGCTTTTCTCTTTTTTCCCTTTTTTTCTTGTTGCTGTTGTTTTGTTTTCTTTTGTCATTTTGTTTTGCTCTTTTGTGTGTATGTGTGCTTGTGTGTGTGTGTATGTGTGTGTGTGTGTGTGCATATTATATCTGCACTTCTAACTAGATAATATAGGCCAGATAAACAATCTGGAGGAGAAAGCAACAGGACCCATGGTTGGGGCGGGGAGCATGACATGGGAGAAGGGGAGGTGGGGGAAAGAAAGTGGTGTTAACCAACCCAGGGAAAAGGGAACAATCAATAAGTGATCCAAAATAGTGGGAAACAGAAAGATTTCTCCAAGTCATCTCCCCCAAATATATGTTAGACTTAGGACACTGCTCACAATTAATGGTAAATAATTGTCAAGTTACCTCCCTGAAGGCAATCAGCTGTCAGAGGACTGTCTAGTCCCACCACATATAGGGCCCATCCCTGCTGTTAAGGACAATGGGATACTTCCCCCTAAAGGCTTCAATTTAGACCCTGCAAGGTGGGTTTACAGTACACCTTACTGATAATGATTTCTACAGTGAACCAGAGAACAGGTCAAACCTGCTCAGTGACATCCAAAGTTAGGCTGCCATGCTGAATCTCGGGTCCGCCCATCTTGTCACATGCACACCCTTACTCCCTCCTCTTCCAACAGCATATGAACCCCTACAGCAGCCCACTCCCATTACTATATTACCTATAGCACAACACTTTCCTGTGATGGATTTCTTCACCTGTAATTAGGGGGCCTGCACATCCCCAGATGATATAAAAGCCTTGGTTAGCAATAAATATTTCTCTCCCCATGTGGACCACCAAGTGAGGCTGAGGTGAACATGCAACTATGAAATGTGTCTGACTCCATTATTTCAATCTCTCTTCTATCTCTCATGCTCCCTATGACTTTACTATAATCTTTATTTACTATCACTGTACAATTGCACCAACCGACCCGCTGTGATGTGTTAGGGTCTGGCCTTTCCCCTGACACAAAATAAGTGGCAAGGAGGGTGTAAGATGCCTGGTAGGGATTGATCAAGGCAATGTAACTGAGAAGAATTACTGAAACCCTGAAATTACTGAACTACAGACAGAGCATGATAGTGGGACAAGAGGAAAGTAAAAGGAAATAGAGGAAAGAACTAGGAGACAAAGAGCATTTACAGAAGTCTAAATACAAGCATGTGCATATGTAAATATATTTATATTAGGGTGGGGAAATAGATCTAGGTGCATATATTAATAGGTTTAGTATTACGGTATCAGATGGACATTGGGCCTCCATGCAAGTGCTCCCTCAATGCAAGAACACTTTGTTCTATTACCTGGCATTCCACGATGCTCACCTTCCTAAGATGATAGCTGAAGACAACTGTGTGCAAAGAAAATGTGAAGAAAACTGATGGAGCCCAGCTACCAAAAGATATAGCATATGGGATCTTAAAGGGTTGAAGGTAAACAAGTGGCCATCTAGCTTAGAAGCAAGAAAGCCCACATGGAAAAAGCACACAACCTATGGATTGATTACAAGGTGTCGATGGGATCAGTATCGGGCATATTGTGAATGAAGGGGAGTGAAGATTGGGGATCCAAAGCCCGTCTGTCAGCAACTGGACAGCCCCTTACAGAAGGATCATAGGGAAGAGACGAGCCAGTCAGGGTACAGTGTAGAAACAATGAAAATACAACTTTCCTCTACTTCCTAAATGCTCCTCCTCCCCTCCACTATCATGAACCTAATTCTCTTACAAATCCAGCTAGACCAGAGGATGCACACTGGTACAGATAGGAACCTGAAACATAGGGAATCTGGGACAGAAGATGCCTTCAGGACCAGTGGTGAGAGTGGTGCTATCATGAGGGTGAAAGGAAGGTGGGGCAGAAAGGGGGGACCCATTACAAGGATCTACATAAAACCCCCTCCCTGGGGGATGGACAACAGAAAAGTGGGTGAAGGGAGACATCGGACAGTGTAAGGATGAAAAAATAATAATTTATAAATTATCAAGGGTTCATGATGGAGAGGCAGTGAGCAGGGAGGGGGGAAATTGAGGAGCTGATACCAAGGGCTCAAGTAGAAAGCAAATGTTTTGAGGATGATGAGGTAACACATGTACAACTGTGCTTGACACACAATGGATAAATAGATAATAAATAGATAAAGCTATCATGTTAACCTTGAAAAAACACAGAGCTCTTACAAGGCACAATGCACACATAGCCTCTCTGCACCAAAGGTCAACACTCACATTTATAACACGTAAGGAAACTTGGTAGACTCATAGTCACACTTGCTATAAGAAATCAGTATAACACTAAGAGCCTTATATGCATGGGGAAACATGACATCATGCTCCTGAGAGGAAAGTACTACACTTGTTTATATAACAAAGTATTCCCATTACTCAGCTCACATACTGCAATAGCATCACTGAGTATGAAACATACACAAATATACATATACACACGCACGTACACATCTTTCCGTTTTTAATGAAAATATTCATACCTACTGAGGCCAGGTTTCTAAAAGTTTCCATCATCCCGTGTCTCTATAGTTCCCTCTCAGAAAGGTCCAGCAATGCCCATTCTTCCTCGGAGAAATTCAGAGCCACCTCCTCAACAGCCACAGTGTCCTAAAACATCCCGTATATTCTGACTTGGCAAGGTACCATGCATTCCACTATGTGAAAGGATGAAGAAGACAGTCCTGGGGAAACAGAGACTTCACATGGGCATTAGACACAGGGGTCTTGCTCTAAGGATTTCCATCAGGGTTTAGCTAACCCACTTCACCCACTAGATCAGCTGTTCTGAACCTGTGCGTTGCAACTCCTTTGGGGGTTGAACAACCCTCTCAAAGGGTTCTCCCGTTCATAACAGTAGCAAAATTACAGTAATGAAAATAATTTTTTGGTTGGGGGGTGAGCACACATGAGGAACTGTATTAAAGGGTTGCAGCATTAGGAAGGTTGAGAAACACTGCACTAGACACACTCCCTCACTAATTACATGTTATCCCAAGGACTGCATGCTTCTAGCATAATGAGTTTATCTCTGTACAGTTTGTCTGTGACCAACTGCAGCCTTATTTCTATCTAGCTGTTTCAGAATAGAGAACAGTCAGAACACATAAATCAGATGAATGATCAAAAATAAAAGCCTCGATTCCAAATTCATATCCTCTCTTCCATTGGAGGGAGGATTGAAATTAAAATATTTATCAGAACAGGAAGCACAGGGTGAAAGGAAGATGACAACTAGGAAACACTGCAGAATTTGTGCTTCTCCCTGTCGCCCCTCCTTAGCCATTGGAGAGCTGCTGGTATGAACTAACAAAGTAGGGACCCAAAGCCCTGGAGTCATGGTATCTTCTTGGAGAATTCTACGTGATCAAGAGCTGACGTATTACCTGGTGATAGAGATGATTATTTGGGGAATTATGAAATTTTCTATAGAGTGTCTATGTTTCTCGCCTACTTTCCAGTCACTCTGCAGTTGCACGCTTGTGTATTTTGTATTTTCAATGAGATAGGACAAGCTATTGAAAAGGGAAACCGGGCAAGAGTGAAAGGTAACAATAGAATATAGATACCCTCTGTACACTGGTACAGATAGGAACATGGAAACAAGGTGGATGATCCATTCAGGTCCAGTGGTGAGAGTGGCGATACCAGGAGGATGGAGGGAGGGTGGGGTGGAAAGAGCGAACTGATTACAAGGATCTACATATAACCTCCTCCCTGGGGGATTGACAACAGAAAAGTGGGTGAAGGGACATTTTGGACAGTATAAGATATGACAAAATAATAATTTATAAGTTATCAAGGGTTCATAAGGGAGGGGGTAGTGGGGAGGGAGGGGCAAAAATGAGGAGCTGATGCCAGGGGCTTAAGTGAAGTGCAAATGCATTGAGATTGATAATGGAAATGAATGTGCAAATGTGCTTTACACAATTGATGTATGGATTGTGATGAGTTGTAATATAATGATTAAAAAAAGAATATATGCAGATATCTTGAAAATTTTCCCACTGAGACAAAGCTACTGTCATGTAATTATTATGGACTGCTCCCCTCAAAAAATACTGGATACGCACATCAATACACACTAAGCTCATAGGATATACTGACAAAAGAGCACAATATATTCAGTATCATAATAGCATGTCCTTTTTGCTGATTGGGAAAATGTACTTAGGTTCCAATTTTCTTATAAGTTGACTGAACTTCAGTGCATTTCAATGTTAAACTGTTAGGATACTAGGACTTACATACCAGGCTTTGAGGTGTTTTTCACATTTTAGATTTTTAAAGATTTTTTTCACATTTGCAGATCATGGAAGGCCGACTAGCTGAACATGATGACCACTAGCATTCTCTCAGCTGTGGGACTGGCCTCCATGACTTGTCATACTTTTGTTCCCGCATCTTTTCAGGAGGGACCAGTCCCTGGAGAAGGACATGGTGCTTGGTGAGGGAGAGAGAGGCAAAGAAGAGAAAGGCCTTCGCCAACATGGATCGACACAGGGGCTGTCGCAATGGCTCCAACGTGGGAACATGTGAGGATGGTGCCGGACAGGGCAGTGTGTCGCGCTGTTACATAGAGGGCTTTAGGGGCTGGAATGGACACGAAGCCACCTAACAACAACATAGAAAAGGTTGCACTTTATGCTAAGATTTCACAGCATGGCCAACTAGCTATGGCATAAAGTCGCATGAGCTGTCACGGTCACTCCACAATTCTGCTACAACAGTGTAACCTAGTGTCGATCCAATAAGCCTTTCAAAATCTCATCCACAGCAGTGCATCGGGTGCCGGGTTTTAAAGCCTTCCCATTCCTTCATGATGAACCAAAACCAAATGGACTGCGGTCAAGTACATTTTAACTCATTTTGACCATAAAACAGGGAGTGGAACTGCTCGCTAGTGTTTCCAAGTCTGTAAATCTTCACGGGCCCACGCAGCCTCCTTGGCCTCCCTTGATGGGCCTGGAATGCTGGAGCCACAGAGGGTCTGGCCAGCGGCATCGATTAAACCAGTGAACCACTAGGGCCTCTTTCACACAACATGTTCATGATAAAACACTGCATTTATTCAGCAACCACGATTCTGAGGCAATTTCCAAAAAGATTTGGCCACATTGGCTCATTTAGTCCTCTTGTCACTCACTTTTATCCAATGGGATAGAGGTGAAGTCACCAACATTACTCACAATTTCAGTATTGCTCAAATGAAAACTTGTTGAACCAGGTCAGCATGCAGGTCCATGTGTGTACAACTAAATGCCTGGCAATTACATTTCTGTTCATATGCCCAGAGCTTTTTATTCTGTCAGTCATCAGTTACAGAGATGATCTGGATCTTCTGTGTAGTACAAAGAGGAGACGAAGAAAACAATCTATTCAATTCAGATAACTGGAACGCATTGTCCTGGAAAAGCCAGGACCCTCAGACAATACTGCTTACCTCAGGGCCGTACAACTGGCTCTTGCATATAAGAAATTATTAGATTGATTGAGCAAATAAAAAACCATTGAGCAAATCAGAACAAAACCAGACCAATGTGTTCTGAGAGGGCACACCATTCCAAAACCAACAGTTCAACCCTGGACACATGAGGTGGCTATGAGTTGAAAACACTCCACAGTAAATAACAAGAACAAAAGCACAAGGCCAAATGATAATAACTCGTATGAGAAATGCAACAGAGGTGGAGCCTAAGCATTAACACATACATATTTACATTTCGTGAGCTAGTGTAGGGAGAAATAAAATGATCACTTTAGGAAACACTAGCCAGAGAACCCTGGCATGATAAGGAAATTCTAACAACATGGGAAGGTTCTGTGATGAATTTGCAAATGCTCAGTTCGATTTCCGTTTCTCAAACATACAGGCTAAGGAGTCAAAGAGCACCTAGGTCTTCAGGGGCCGGAGAGGGAAGCTCCATGGTCAGCCACTAAATGAAAAGCTCGTTAGCAATAAGCATTCATGGAACTTCCCACACTGGAAAATAAGTGGAGCATGAAGAAGCACCAGCAAGAAAGTAAAACAAAAGAGGCAATAGTTTAAAGAAATGCAAATGAGGACGTTCAGGTTTATGACCAATATGTGAAGAGCTCTAAGTCACCATTCCAGTCTCAGAGATAAAAGCTGACCATGTTGAAGTCAGAGTACGGAGGTCACAGGGCATGTTTTTCTTTCTGGTGTACATTTTTTTTAAAAATTACTGTCATTGAGTCAATTCTGACTCAAAGCAACCCCACAGAGCAGAGTAGAACAGGGCCTGTGCGTTTCTGAAACTGCAACTCTTTAAGGGAGTAGAAAGCCTCATCTTCTACTGTGGACCAGTGAGCGGTTTTGAATGGCTGAACATGTGGGTACCAACCCAACGCATAGCACACTACATCACCATGGGTGCACAGTGTTGTAATAAATTGGAGAAAACTAGATGGTAACTAACAACAAGAAAAGCATCCTTTTAAATGCCTCTAATTAATTACTCTAGTTAGGACCCAGAGCAAACATCTGTCCTCAATACAGAGGGGCGGTGAAAACAGGTACTCTCTCAGCTGATTTCATTGTGAAATCATTCTGTGTACCTGCCTATGGGGCCCTTTTGTTTACAAGTGGTTTTCCTTATCTGCCCTTAGTAGTCTAATCAATTGCATTCATTGAAAACAGTGATTTGAAGGATGTGATGGGATTAACTAATGGGTAGTCCAAAAGAGTTTGTTCCTAGAGGAGAAAATACCAGACCACAGGGTATTAGGAAGAAATGTACTTGCTATGTTTTAAGGATAGTCAAAGCCCAGGTTGAACAAATACATTTTTATAAGGATAAAGGAAGTCAGAAAGGTGTGTCGTTGGGATTTCAATGAAGAAATGCAAAAAGATTGAAATCAATAAAAAAGTAGCATGTTCCAAAATTTCATACCATTGTGTGCTCACTTTCCCTATAAGATCACTAAAGACAAATGGGGGATGAACAACAGAAAAGTGGGTGAAGGGAGACATCGGACACAGTGGATGGATGTATGGATAGTGATAAGAGTTGTCTGAGCCCAACGTAAATGATTAAAAAAAATAGCATGTTCCAAAAAACTCTCCTCCACTAATATATCAGTTCCCAAAACTGTCAACAAAAAATATTTTATTTTTTGCACTTCACAAGAGTCCACAAAAAATGTGAATCAAATTGCATTTAGCCTCAAATAGCTAATAAGGGGTCAAGAACAAGGGTTGGCATTGTCCGCACATAACTCCCTGCCACCACATCTGGTCCAACTCACAGCAGAGCTATCACAGAGCAGAACTCCCTGTAGGACTCCCACGCCTGCACATCTTTAGTGGAGCAGGCAGACTCATCTTCTCTGCACATTTCTGGTGAGTGTGCACAGCTGCCCTTGCAGTCAGCAGCCCAATATTTAACCCACTGGACAAAAGGACTCCTTTGTTCACGTGTCCCACATACAATAAAGTATCATTACAGGAACTCATGAAAGACCTACAGAAAAAGAAAAGCAGCTCCAGAAAGGCCCACCAATTTGTAAGGGAAGCTAATTCCTGACACATCAGGCTACACAGGGCTCTGCCTGTAAGCACTCACACTTCAAGATGCAGGTCCCTAAATGGAGTCCCTGAGTAGTGTGAGCAACAGAGTGCTCAGCTACCAAACAAATGATTAGAGACTGAAGGCAACCTTAGAAGAAATCAACAACTTCTGAAGTTAGCCAATGAAAATCTTACGGAGCATAGTTTTACTCTGAAACCACATACGGTCACCATATGGAACCCAATGGTAGGCAAAATGATTGATATTTAACAAGTATTACTTAATTGAGATACAAGGAGCTCATTGGTAGCCAATCCTTCATGCCATGAATGCACAAGGGGTTTTTGAAAAAGGCCATTGGAAAATGGAATAAAAATAATGGAATTTTTCCATTTGGAAGCTACTGCATATCTTTTCCTAATAGATTATGCTAAACAGTGCAAAATTATGCTAAATAGAATAATGTCATAAATCTGTTTTAATTCCTCAAATATTGTACATCTTAAAAGTATTTAGGATCCCTGTTCATCTTCCATGATAATTCAGAAAGAATACTAAGCTATTTACATATAGCATCTCTCTTAAAGATCTATTAAAGCTGATATTAATTTTATTCTCTATCTATGGTAAAGAGACCAGTTAGATTACCGTATATATGTACGATACACATAAAAACTTGAGAGCTGAAAATTTACAGAATGACTTTATTTTTCTGGGTCCTGCAAATTTTACAAATTCAACTGTGTGGTTTTTCATGTTATAGTTAGAAACTCAATCTCCTTGTAGTTTTGAATTTTACTTCTTTGATAGATTGCCAGGTTTCATAGGTTCTGGCATGTGTGTACATACACACATGTGTGTCTTGCTTAGTTTTTTATGTCCCTGAGCATGATAATGGTTACCATGGATAGGTGTTCATGGAAAGGCTCGAAGTTTGTGTCTACTCAGTCTCCAGGGAAGAAAGCCTGGGTGATGCACTTGAGAAACCAGTCACTGAAACCCCTCGGCAACATCCCTGCACTCTGACTCACATGGAGTCTCCAGGAGTTGGTGTGGGTTTGATGGCAGATGCTTGATTTGGTTCATTCCTTTGGGGGAAAAATGAATTCTGGTATCATTTGCTACTCTGCAGACTGGCAGTTCAACCTCACCAGCACATCTGCAAAAGGAAAATGAGGCTGGTTGCTTCTGTATAGATTTTGTTATCAGATACCTATGGAGGAACACTATGAGTCAGAATTGACTGTGTGGCAGTGAGTTTGTTTTGGGGGGTGGGACAAAGTTTCTAGGTGGCACAAACAGCTTGCACTAGACTGTTCCCCTGAGACTTGATGGGGGTAAACAGCCCGCATTACTGTGGAAGAACAGGAGATCTGCTTCCACAAACATGATGCTCTAGAAAAACTATGGAACAGTTCTGCTCTATAACACATGACATAGCCATGAGATGGAACTAACTCCATGACACCTAACCAAAGGGGAAATTGAACATGATCACATATTCTTGTCTATGTACACACATGGATATTACATTGAAATTATGACTAAATCAAAAACAAATATAATTCCCATTAAGAATCACCATGTCTGCAATGAATAACATGTCAGTGTGGCCCATCTAAATTAGTACGTGAAGAAGCCCCACTGCTCCAGTGGTTAAAGGACTGGCAGCTCCATGAAGTGGCCATCTGGTAACGCACGATTATAGCCTAGAAACCCCAAGGAGGAGTGGAAGGTGCTGTGACATCACTCACAGAATCCACTGTAGCGCAGTGGACAAAACAAGCCTCTTATCAAGAACGCGTGGATAAAAGGCTAGAACATTCAAGCATTACCATGCAGTGGGGCACAGAGAAAATGGTATCTTATTTTAAATAACATGCTATCTTACTATATATAACAGTTATATATCTGGTGGTTGCCTTCTATTAGAAATAATCATGACACAAATTTTAAAAGGAGGAGCTATTAGTAGGACTCAGTTCTTGAACAGCAAATGCAAACAAATTGAAGAGCTAACATATGAAAAAAAAGTAAATCAAAAGATTAATCAGGGCCACAGGGAAAAGGATCAAATGCAAAGCTTCACTGGAGCTGGCCGCCAGGAAACAGCTGGCGCTCAATCCATCGGGCCCCAAGCGCACTACTTGAACTCTGGTTTATACAGCAAGAAACCACGAACGGGCGGGAATACTTTTCTCCTCCGATCACAACTGTACACGCTGACTAAGGGGGGTGGAGCAGCTAGGGAACTTCCTGCTGATATCCAACATGGGCATGGGCAGCAGCCCACTAACATTTTGAATCTGGTGGGTCCGGGGACCAATGCAAAAATAGCAAGCTTAAGCAATGGAAATATAGAGGCGAGTGTCAGCAGGTTAGCAAATGAGACTTAGGGTCGTTCAGTCACAGTATGCAGCCATTAGGATGTGGATGTATGTCCACTATTAATGATTTCAAAATAAATCATGTGGGGAGAGGGGGTTGGGGAGGATGGGGACCAACTCAAGCATAAGCTGGAAAATATAGAAGCTAAATTCATCTGGTTAATTAATAAACATCAGGATATTTCAAACGCTTTCTGTATCCAGTAGGATAAATGATGGATTTCAATCTATGTCACTGTGAAAATAATATAACTGAAATTACCAAAAAGTGCTGACCTTGACCACATGTGCCACTAACTTACATCAATTCTGACTCACAGTGACCCCCGAGAACAGAGTAGAACTGCCCTGTGGATTTTCAAAACTGAAACACTACAGGGGAAGACCTATTATTTCTCCACATTAATACATAAAATGACTTGAAAATAAGTAAGTAAAATAATTGCTGGGTCCTGCAAATCAAAAGGATGTAAAAGGAAACCAAAACTCCCTATTAAAAATATGAGTGGATATTAAATCTGGGCCAGCAAGCTCTAAGAGCCAAGAAGGATCATAAGAGGGTGGGCGGCAGGGGGGAAAGTGGCAGTTTAAAGAGAGATGAGCCATCAATGCAACCAATCTCTGAGATGAGGCTTATAGGGGAAACATCCCCCCCCCTGGGGCTCTTCACACTCCAAGTGGAAAAGTCCAGCATCCGCAGACACAAATCTAAGGAGCTGTATTAGAGATTAAAGTCTTAGCACTCCAGTGAGTAAAGCGCTATAGCATAGATGGCTGTAGATTAAGCCTCCATTGAATTCTTTCTGATCATCAAGCAAGGAAATAGATTAAATTGGCCCAGGGACAGAGGAAGTGGGAAGGTGAATACCATTCACTGATCTCCAGGTAATGCAGAGGGTCCTATAGTCAGGAGCCATGCCTTAGCAGTTGAGGCCTGACTGCCTGGGTCAGAAGGACTTGGAACAATCTTGTAAAATGCTCTATCTGGCAATGAAGGTGGCTCAGTTACAGTCCTGCCCCTGCTTCTGTAGTCCCATTTATAACATGCTGTACTGATGCTCCACCAATCAGAAACGTGTGACCGTTTCCTCTGTTGCAATCTTATTTCATTCGATTCCCGACTTGACTGTTTCCCTGAACTGCACTATGATCTCCATCCGGTGATGGGTCCGCGTCTTTGTATTCTCTTTGTCTCTTTTAATAATTAATAAATGTTCTCCGTAAATTATATTTGAGATTGGAGTTCCTTTTGTAGTCCAAATCAGAGCACAAGCTAGTTTTTGATGGGCAGAAATGGTTAAGAACATGCAGTAGAGTAAAAAGGAGACCGCGTTTTAAATATAGTTTAAAGAGAACATCTATTAAATCTTATGAGACAAAGACAGCACAAGGGCACAAACACATCATCTGAATGAAGGAAGCCACCAACAGGAGGTGGAAATGGCTTCCAAGGTTCACAACTGAGATGTGAGCCAAAGAGGGTGTGGGGGAGGGGCGGGGCAAAGGAAACTCACAAAAGCATGCATCTCAATGGCAGACATTCCATCCTTAGATAGCAGGCTTACAAAATGGGTCCAGGGCCTCCTGACCAATGCAGTCAGGGAAAGGCTAAAAGCAAGTGGCTCCTGACTAGGAGTCCCCTGGACTGTCTCCAGTTTGGTGACCTCCATCAAAGACACACACTCAGGCAAACCTCCAAGAGAAACTGCTTCTCCATGGGCTGCCTGCAGAGGTGAAGCAAAGCCACCCTGCAAAGCCTGAGGGCCGGATTACCTACTACCTTGGTTCCTGGGCAGAAACCACTCAATAGAGGCTCACTCCATGTGGGGCTCTGCAATCTATGCAAGGACCAGATCTGTGCGGGGATTTGGGGCTGTCACTGCTCTGGTACCCCTTTGCAAAGCAGGGTGCTGAGAAGTTAAGCTCTAATACAGACCTCGGTCATCAGTGGGGTGGCCTGATGACTGAAAGGCTGCCTCTCCTTTCAGTAAAGGCCACTCTGGGGTCCCCATGCTCTCATGCCCGCGACCTGACACGAAGGGACAGGCCCCAGGCAAACCCCCCCCCCCCAAAAAAAAAAAAAGACACGCAATCGCGCCTTTCTGGACGGAGGAGCTCTGAGCAGGAAAAGCGGCCAGAGTATTCCCGCGCCCGAAGGCAAAGGCCTGCAACCAATTCAATAAGGATTTAACTGGAAATGTCCCAGGGGGTCGCGGCGACCTGGAACACTGTTGTATGGGGTGCGGGAAGTGTAACGTCCACGGGAACCCGGACACAGCTGGGACTCCAGGCCTGCAGGGGATTCCGCGCCAGGGATCAGCACAGAAACACAGAAACTCACCCACAGAAGCTCTTGGGCCGCACTCTTGGATCCTTCTCACTCAGAGGAAATGGGTTCAGCAGGAAACTATCACCTGGGGAGGGGGTGGGGTGGTCTCTGTGGGAAGGGGCGGGGCCTGGAGGTAATGAGGGTGTCGTGGAGGGAGGTTCCTGGAGGTGAGGCTCAGGGCCTGGCAAGGCAAAGGATTCATTCTTAGTAGTTTCTTCTTAGTCTGGAAGCCCTGCTGAAATCTGAGCACTTTGGGTGGCCCAGCTTGCATTTGAAAAGCGTTTGCATTTGAATCCCAACACCACACAAGTCCAGGCACAAAGACAAACTGAAAGAAAAGTGATGGGTGGAAGGCATGCTTCCCAAGTGGGAATTTCCCCAAGAGACACTCCAGCAGCTAGGGCCACAGAGACACACACTTGACAGCATCTGCTGCCATCTGCTCCACCTGACCACATCTCTCCTGCTTTTCACCTGGACGCCTCTGAAACTCAGACACTGATTTCAGGCTCTGCTCCCTGTGCTTCAGGCTCTGCTCCCTGTGTATGATCAGGTGAGCATCAAGATGGGGAATCCCTGAAAATGCCAGTTATCCTGTTGTCTTCTTCTCCTCCCTTGCTCTCTCTCTCTCCCCGCACTGCTAAAGATTTATTTCCCCCCAATCTGTGGGTTCTTATGTTCACATAGGTTTTTATGAAACCTTTCTATGTGAATAAGTGTCTATTTCGACCAAGTTACAGTCAACTAATTGTCCTACACAGAATGTTTCCTTTAATATATTTCATGTGTTGAGCTCTCTCCTTTCTATTTCTATGTTATTGAGG